>NC_079172.1:808611-813611 GCF_947568905.1 Ostrea edulis | reverse complement strand
GTTGAGACAACAAAGCCGGTAACATTGGACCAACGTTGTGCCAACGTACGTATGCTATCTGCCCCCCCCCCCAAAAAAAAAGCAGAGGTCCGTTGTATGAAATCCACCACCACCACCCCCCACCCCACCCCCCAAAAAAACCAGGTCCAATGCATGAAATGATCCGCTGCATGACACCCCCACCCTCTCCTGTGTCCAATGAATATTGCTAATCGTTTGGCATAGTCATGTTATTCGCTCCGCGGAGCAAATCAGTTTGACATGCTTGGTTTATACTGTTAACTATTGACATTTTATAATCATGCTATTCATTCCGTTTATAATTTAAGCAAAAATCATTCATTCACATTTACGGAATAAATGCTATAAGTACATGTAAGTACGTAGAATACATGCTGATTTGTTCCGCGGAGCGAATAACATGATTATGCCCATAAACTAGGTCAAAGCAAACTATTTACTCAAGCGATAACATGTAGATAGTGTATACAGGCTGACACGCCGCACAGATATTTAATTCTCAGGACTAGACGGAAGGTCGAAAGAACAGGGAGGCCATGTTGGATTTTAAGGTGAGACTAAATTATTATTATAGTAATGACCGCTGTGTTTTATATCATACTATAATTCTATTTCGTTAATTGTTTTAATCTGTCAAAATCCGTTTTTATTTAATTAACAGTAAACTTTTCGTGTGATCCCGGCATCAGAAATGCATCCCCGGCGCAGTGCTCAGGAAGTCCTACTGTGTGACCTCTGTGAAACTGTCCCCCTACAGAGTCATTGTGAACTCTGTAATATAAATCTCTGTGTTAACTGTGTAGGAAAACATCTCTCAGACTTGTCTAAAAGACACAATGTCGTGCCGTTTTTACAGAGAAAGGCTACCCCTAACTACCACAAATGTCCAGACCACGCCGATAAACACTGTGAATTTTACTGTGAAAAATGTGACATTCCTGTCTGTTCTACCTGCGTCACTTCAGGTAAACACAAAGGTCACGAAATATCAGATATTCTGGAAAAACTCAGCGCTAAAACAGAAAGTTTACAGAAAGACCTGGAAGAACTCGAGACCAAAATTTATCCCCGGTATGAAGAAATGGTGTCTAATGTCCAAACTGAGAAAGCCGAATTAGAAAGGAAATACTGGAAACTGACGACAGATGCCAATGAACAAGGAGAAATCCTACACCGAGAGATCACCGCCATTGTCAACCAGCGGAAATCCGCCATTACAGAGATGAAAACTAAACAGCTGGACGCACTAAATAAAAATACAGAAGAAATCACACAGAAAATGGCGGAACTCAAACAGATCATGTCCGACTTGAAATCCATCCTAAAATCCAATGACGTCTCCTTAACCTCTACTTACAAATCTAGGAATTGCGAATTTAAAACATTACCGCCTAAAGTCCGAGTTACAGTACCCAGTTTGTCTGCTCAGAAAATAAACAAAGATCAGCTCAATGAAATGTTTGGTTCTCTGTCGCCATTATCCATTAACACAGAACATGGCGACACAATGAAGTCAGCAGAAGCTGTATCGTCTCCTCCAGTCAAACCACTGCTTGATGAGCCGCGCGTCACCGCCACCATAGACACTGGGTATAGCCCACTACACAGTGTTGGCTGTCTGAGTGAAGATCAAGTCTGGACATGCGGGTATAACAAAACCATGAAGCTGCTCAACCTCCAGAGTGCACTACTGACATCAATACAAACCAAGTCAGGGAGAATACCAGAGGACATAGCAGTGACACGGGACGGAGATCTTGTTTATACTGACTATAGTAATAACACCGTGAACTTAATTAAAAATAAACAGATACAGACCGTGATCACTCTACAGGGGTGGAGACCTGGCTATGTCTGCTGTACCGGTGCTAACGACCTCCTGGTTATCATGATCAGTGATAGAAAACAATCCAAAGTCGTGCGTTACTCCGGCTCCACAGAGAAACAAAGCATTCAGTTTGATGACCAGGGTTGTCCTCTCTATTCATCTGGGGGTTATAAATACCTCAGTGAGAACAGGAACCTGGATATCTGTGTGGCTGACTATACAGCTAGTGCAGTAGTGGTGGTCAATCAGTCAGGAAAACTCCGATTTAGACACACTGGTCATCCCTCTAATACCGAGCAATCATTTAATCCACGCGGCATCACTACAGACAGCCAGAGTCACATCCTGACAGCAGACCCTAACAATCACCGTATCTACATCCTAGATCAGGACGGACAGTTCCTCCGTTACATTCACTGTGATTTATACTATCCATGGGGTTTATGTGTGGACATCAGAGACAACCTCTTTGTGGCTGAGGAGTTCACTGCTAAAGTGAAGAAAATCCAATATCTATAAACACAGTGTTAATTACACAACTCTACAGTGTTAATTACACAGCTCTACAGTGTTAATTACACATCTAAACACAGTGTTAATTGCATCTTTGTGTTGATTACATCTGCTTGTTAATTACAGCCCTGTGTTAATTACAGCCCTGTGTACATTACAGCCCTGTGTTAATTACAGCTCTGTGTACATTACAGCCCTGTGTACATTACAGTCCTGTGTACATTACAGTCCTCTGTTTGTGATGTGTAACATGTACTTGTGTTTGTGAGTTTAACTGAACATTATTTTGTTTGTGAATTAATTCAATATGTGTTTGATTTTACAATGTATATATTAGATAAACATGATACAGAGTTCAGTCTTACATTATTATTGAGTACTTATACTTAGATTTGTAGTACTGTAACAGAGAGTGACCTCAAACGTCCAGTCTTCAGCACAGATCTTCAGCTTCAAGGTCACCGTCTTCTGTTTACCATCAATAACATCACACCACTTATCTAAATCTCCACCATCCTACAAAATAAACAAAGTGTAATCATATTAAACTGAATTGTCAAGGATAGTCTGTGATATGTAGATGTAATGGGAAGGAAAAGAAGATATGGCTGAACCGGGAATCGAATCCAAGGCCCTTCGTTCCCATGATATGATTGGACCCGAGACCCCTGTATTACTAGTCAGGTGCTCTAACCACTGAACTATCCAGATTGATATCCATGGTTTGACTGGACCGGGAATCAAATCCAAGACCCCTGTATTACATATGTAATAGTCAGGTGCTCTAACCACTGAACTATCCAGATTGATATCCATGGTTTGACTGGACCAGGAATCAAACCTGAGACCCTTGTATTACATGTAATAGTCAGGTGCTCTAAACACACAAAACTATCCAGGCCAATATCCACAATACAAAGTGAGCTTTCCCAATGGCCTACAATTTTGCAGTTACTCCCCTTTCACCAAAAGTTGGGGGCGTGCTTACGATTGCGGTCCCAAGCTTCACATAACTATTTCACAAATAGTGTATAGTAAAGTTTACGTTACCAAATTCTTTAGTATACCAAGTTTTAACAGGTTGTATTATATCTATGACAAAAACAATGTTGAATTTCTTCGATTCTATGGAGAAAACTTTTAAAAGTAAGCACTTGTGTCATATTGTAGAGTTGGGGGATGGGGGGTAATAGGTGTATTTGATGTTTATTTCTGTCCAAATTATGCAATTAATACCGCGGAGTTCAATAGTAATATAATTTTAACAAACTTGAATCTGCATTATATCAGGAAACTTTCATCTAAATCTCAGCTTTTCTGGCCCAGTGGTTCTTGAGAGAAAGATTTTCCCTATATATTTGTATGTAAAACGTTGATCCCCTATTGTGGCCCTATCCGACCCCCGTGGACCATGATTTTAACAAACCTGAATTTGCACTACATTATGTATATCAGAAAGCTTTCATATAAATCTCAGCTTTTCTGGCTCAGTGGTTCTTGAGAAGATTTTTAATTTTTTTTATATATATATTTGTATGTAAAACTTTGATCCCCTATTGTGGCCTCATCCAACCCCCGGGGGCCATGATTTTAACAATTTAGAATTTGCACTACCTAATACAGCTTTTCTATAAATTTCATCTTTTCTGGCCCAGTGGTTCTTGAGAAGATTTTTTAATGACCCTACTCTATTTTTACCTTTTCTTGATTATCTCCCCTTGGAAGGTGGTCTGTCCCTTTATTTTAACAATTTAGAATTCCCTTTACCTAAGGATGCTTTATGCCAACTTTGGTTGAAATTGGCCCAGCGGTTTTTGAGAAGAAGTCAAAAATGTTAAAAGTTTACAGATGGACGGACACCGGACTACGGGTGATCAGAAAAGCTCAGGTGAGCTAAAAAGAATGATGCAGGGCAAAATGTGATCAGAATAGCTCACTTTAGCTTTCAGCTCATGTGAGCTAAAAAGAGTTAACACTATATGCGACAGCCATTGCATGAATGAGGCATAAAACAGAACATTTTACATCATTTCATTAACAAACCTGACATTTTCTACAGCAATAGAGGTATAGCTATCCAAGTCCAAAATGTTAGAAGGAAATTATCCTCATCATCAGCTAGACATCTCAAGTAACCGTTACCCTGTACAATTGATTTCAACATCAAGAACTAGGTAACCAAAATGAGTTCTCCACACCATTATATTATGCTATTAGAGCACGAATGTATACAAAAATTCCATGTAATCATTCTGAATGTACCAAATTGAAAACAAGCCCCAATTTAAAAACACTCACAACACAATATATTATCTCTGTATACAAAAAAATGCACATCAAGTCCTATACGACATCAATGAAAAGTTTCTTACCCACTCACCTCCCAACATAAATTTCAGAATAAATATTTAATGGAACGTTAAATCATTTTATATTCAGAAGTTTGTACTCCTCTTTACTTTCTTTGTCCATACAAGTACTCAAGTGATATGATTGTGAATAATATGTTATATTATGCATTTTTCCATAAAAATAAAGACGCTCACATTTTCATGCTTGCATTGTGACATCACAATGCATCAATACATTCTTATGTCGTAAGACTATTTCATGACGTCAAGTTTGCTAATGAGATGTT
>NC_079172.1:716111-803611 GCF_947568905.1 Ostrea edulis | reverse complement strand
AATCATAAACTAGTTATCAGTTTTAAACTACAGTGAACAGGCATATCACCGTTTGACAGTTTTGCTTTTAAAATTATGATTTTGAATCTTGATAATTAATTTCTTCTTCAATGTTATTATTGGTTTCTTCTGTAAATTGTATTGTATTGAAAGTATTGAATCGTGACATAAGTATTGCAATATGTATCGTATCATGAAGGGGGCGTATCGTTTCAGCCCAACATTATAGTAAGTGGTTTTCAAAAAAAAAAAAAAACCCTACCTACCTACCCACACTGAAAAATCTGAGCCGCGTTACAGCAAACATACAATTTTTTAAGGATGGCCCCACCTACAAACAGACTTACAGACATTGATATACCATGGTATGCCCTGTCTACAGACAGACATACAGACATTGATATACCACAATACGTCCCACCTACAGACTTTGATATACCATAATACACCCCATCTACAGACATACATTGCTGTATTCATGCCCCGTCTACAGACAGACATACATATATTGATATACCATAATACATCCACAGTTGCTTGTGGACAGGACTTCCGGTACCCCCCTTCTTTTATTTTTAAATGTTCAATTCCTTGGGTATTTCGGACGTATTTTTGATAAAATATATAACTTCAGAGTTTATCTATTTCAATGGAATACACAAATCTCGCATACAAACCGTTTTTAAAAAATGTCATATCACCGATCATAATATATGATCGGTGATATGACATTTTTAAAAACGGTTTCTATGCGAGATTTGTGTATTCCATTGAAATAGATAAACTCTGAAGTTATATATTTTATCAAAAATACGTCCGAAATACCCAAGGAATTGAACATTTAAAAATAAAAGAAGGGGGGTACCGGAAGTCCTGTCCACAAGCACCTGTGAATACATCCCACCTACAGACAGACAGAGACATTTCTGTACCATAATACATCCCATCTATAGACCTATTATACTAGTAATACTATACCAGGGATCCCTCCCGTATAATACTTTTAGACGGTCAAGCTTCGGTCAGCTCAGTATATTCCGTTACGCTACAACTCCAATATTCGTAGGGGAAAGTAGTCCCGGAGAATTTGACGCTGTACGGAGTTTGTTAGAAGGTAGCCTGGTTCCCGAGGCCTTCCGATGTGCAAGCACGAAGGCCAGGCACTCACTGTCGAATGGATTCTTCCACTGATCAAAATCCAATATTGCGGACTCAATGGTAAGTAATGGGAATGTACGTAAATGAGCGTAGCATGGCTTAATTAGCTGTGTCACTTTCGATTTTATGTCATTAATTGCCAGAGACAGACCTTAGGAAATATATAATACTTGGTTTTCCATGTGACACGCTTGTTTGATATAGTCTTATCCCTTTGTTTTCAAGCAAGTAGGTGATTCGTCAACTCGCATATTTTTCACGTGTGTTAAATTAAATCTAACCGTGTCACTTCGTTTTTTCTACTATTGTTGGGTTGCATAGGGTTGCTGGTGAAGATATAGACTGAGTTTTATAGATGACACGCACCAGTTTTCCTATTTCGAACCGGCAATTTCAGATCGAATTTCCTCCACTCATTTTGACTGGTTATCCTTGTAAAGCAGTATAAATATGATTGCAACTGCTAGCTGTTTATGAATCCCCCTTGCATGTTGTAAATAATTGATATTAAGCAAGGCATAACATTTTATCCTAGAAAGATAGAAGTTACACCTACATGCACAAATTGTGTAAACACATACAATGTGAAAATGGACAATAAAGTTTTAATTTGGCCTTATGATTGATTGACTGTATATTGTTTAACGTCCCTCTCGAGAATATTTCACTCATATGGACCCAAGAACTTCCATCCAATGATTTTCAGGACCTATTATGTTGCAATCTTATGCTAGTTCAGTTTTTAATATGTAAGTTTGTCATTATTTGTTTCTCTATTTCTTAAAATTCATTCATATTCAAGGGTCACCATCAATTGCTTGTATTTAGACCTATACTTGATACTTTGGTCTTTTGAGCAGTAAGGGTCAGATCGTTCTTAATTAATTGTGTCACACTTGTGAAACAAGATTTCAGTTTATAATCTTATTCAATGATCACTCTTTGTTCACTCTTTTCTCACAATATGCAATCAGGTACAGAGGACCTATTCTGACCCAGATAATCACTGGGTTACAAAGACATTTCTTTGAACTAGTTTTAAAGGTATTTCACACACAGAAATGCTAGATTTATTTAAATTTCAGAATATTAGACTTTCTTCTTGAACAAGGAATATATTCAATTCAAATGCTTTATTGATGACTACCAAACATGAGGCATACATTATATATACTTGTCTATATATATATATACATATATCACACAAACCAGTATCAACTGTACAGAATAATGCAATATTTCTCTCCAAGGCTACCAGTTCTTAATGTATGCCAACATGGTGTAATGGTGCACACTTTCGTATCTGTACGATGGAGGAACAGGTTCGATTCCTGTTGTTGGCTTTCCTTTGAAAGAACTAGTAGAGATCTTCCATTGTTTAAGAATACGACAATATCATAGCATTTAATGTCAAAGACACACACTTGCGCAGAAAACATGTTTACTAATGAAATAGCTAAATTTCATTTACACTAATTAATTGCATAGAAAAGGTTTTTAACAGAAGAGGGTTGTGATCAAGCATTTCTTGTGCAACACATTCCAATCTGAAAGTTAGCAAAATTCCTCATAAGTGTTATCCCCAAGTAACTGAAACATGTCTGTGTTATATATTTCGAAGGTTCTTTAATCTCCACATGAAACAATGCCAAATCTCCTTTTTAAGGTCTTTCTAGTCACGTATTTCTCATGTCATACTGTGGAATGAATTGCTACTCCTCCTACTGCTAGCTAACTTTTTGATCTGAGAACTGACACTCTCAAACTTCCTCCATGAGTCTTGCTCAAAAAGCTCACCTCTGATCTAAAAATTATAAACAATGTCACAAACATCAGTATAATCAGTAAAGATTTGTATCAGGAATAGTAGTAAATACACAATACACATACATCATAAATATTAATTATGTCATAATTTTATCATAGATAAATAATGAAACAAGTCTGTAATTTTTGTAGAAGATGAACAACCAACTGTGAATTTTGAATGTCAATATATTTCCCTTTTCTTCTAAAGTTTTATATTCATGCAGGTTTTACTTACACAAACAAGAGGGAGGGAATGCTGATGTCTGCTTGTATGCATGCCACATTCGTCACTTCCACTCAGAAATTTCTCATTTTCAATAAAGTCATCTAAAGATCTGGCCTCTCCTTTTTAAAAGGATCTCCATGATGCACCTGAAATAAAACAAGGTAGGTCAGTTCATTATATACCAAAAAATCATGCATTTGTCACTATTGTGTTTTATCAATCCAGAAAATGTCAGTATTGAATTTAATCAATTTGGGATTGAATTTCTTCCACTAACAAAGGGAACATATTTTAGAATATGATAAACTTCTTAACTCACCTTTAGATGCCAGAAATAATTGTTTTTATTATTGCTATAAGAGGTGGGAAACTTGAAATAACAGACTGTAACAAATTGATTTAGTTGTTAACCTGTTCTGGAAGTCTGTAATTCTTTATTCAAGTTGGATGTCAATTCCTTCCAATATGAATTAGTGTGGAGGAGGATGGGTCCTTGAATACCCCTTTAGAAATTCTTTCTCCATCTCTTTCCATCTGGAGTCTGAAGACTACATGGTAAAATAAAGAGATCAATCTGGTTATCTTTCTTTTCTTTTTTCCACAAAACTATATTAAGAATCATTAATTTGGTACACAAGTACCACTAGACAAAATTTTCAATACAGTGAGAGGAACATAAATGCAAAACTTTGTTTTGGGGAATGAATGAGGGTTTCTCCAGATGGTGATCTTCTATATTTTTTTCTTTGAAGTTTTAGCAGGTGTGAATTTAGTATCAAATCCAAGCAGTACCAACGAGTTTGTGCAAAAGCATAACAATGAATGTTACTATAGCGCCATATCATGTACTTCAAATTATGTAAAATTTGTTTTTGTTGTTAGATACAGAATTCCTGGCTACTACATAAGATTTTTAAATTGAAGTGTATGAACTCAGTTCTCTCATAAAGAAGACAAAGAATTTGAGTTACAAACAAATGCAAAATATAATGCTAACACAAATATAGAATACCTCAATGTATAACATTTGGCAATATATAAAAACTGTGGGCCGACCTACAAATACAATTTTGGACAAGCGGGACTGTGAGTCGGAGAGGAATAGTAACTGTTGACAATGAAATTGTTAGTGATCCCCTCTGAAATCTGCAGAATATTCACAGTAAACCAAAGTAACAACAGAAACTTTAAATCTAGCCTATTGGATCAAGCATAAAGTTGGCAGGTCAACATAAGAATTAAATAATTGACACTGCGAGAGACCATGATACTGAATTATAAAATGCATAAATAGCCTTATCTCCTACACAAGCAATATATACATCTTATTATACCTGTTGGCATGGTTTTGCATATTCATGAAGCATTATATATGAGGGTGTTTTTTCACCCACTATCATATGTTTCTTCTTTCCATATGTATGGAAAATTATCTGAAATTAAAACAATTAATATATATAGTGATACACATGTATATAATTTCGAGAATCTGTAAAATTGTACACTTTAAGTCCAATAAAAGCTTAAAACACCTCCATCATCGCACAAAAAAGTAATCGTTTAAACTTCAACTATAGCCTATATAGTCTTATCAAAGTAAAGCACATCATGAGATCTATATGTAATCAAAAATTGTCCAAAAATGAGTGGAGGAAATTCGATCTGAAATTGCCGGTTCGAAATAGGAAAACTGGTGCGTGTCATCTATAAAACTCAGTCTATATCTTCACCAGCAACCCTATGCAACCCAACAATAGTAGAAAAAACGAAGTGACACGGTTAGATTTAATTTAACACACGTGAAAAATATGCGAGTTGACGAATCACCTACTTGCTTGAAAACAAAGGGATAAGACTATATCAAACAAGCGTGTCACATGGAAAACCAAGTATTATATATTTCCTAAGGTCTGTCTCTGGCAATTAATGACATAAAATCGAAAGTGACACAGCTAATTAAGCCATGCTACGCTCATTTACGTACATTCCCATTACTTACCATTGAGTCCGCCATATTGGATTTTGATCAGTGGAAGAATCCATTCGACAGTGAGTGCCTGGCCTTCGTGCTTGCACATCGGAAGGCCTCGGGAACCAGGCTAGTTAGAAGGTCCATGCGGTTTAAATCACAATCATTTACGTATTTGGATTTGTGTGCTATTTTTTATTTACAACAAACATTTAAATGACTTCGCATCAAAATAGTAAGGCTCAAAACCGGACACTGAGATATCGGACATTCCAGTCTGGTGTAAAAAAAAAAAAAAAAAAGATGCATTCGGACCTGAGGCACTGTACATCGGTCAAGTCTGAAATATAGCATATGCTGTATTATAATTCACATAGTCTAAGGGAGATAACTGTAAAATATGTCTTCATGCTATTACATTAATTTACATGATAAATGATAGGATTAATCATATGATGAAGATTTGTCATACAAATCTGTTGATATATGGCCTAGATTATAGCTTCAGTACTAATTTGAAAACGTCAAAAATAGCGATCTATATAAGAGGCTGCCATGATGTGCAACTCTTTTGTATTCAAGACCAAGATTCAAGATGTCACACCGTCTGTTCCGGATTTGATGAGATTCTAAGATCATCAACAGGTGCTTGGGTTCAGGACCCCCCCCCCCCCCTTCGAATATGCTACATGAGTTGATTTAATTATTTTTTTTTCTTTCTTGAAAATATTTCTGTTATGCATGTCAACAACGTCTTGCATACCCATAAAGTCCAACATAATTCAAAATATGCCCCTTTAAAAAAAAATACCCTCACTGGTTATTATAACAGAACTTATAGACCGATCTCAAAAGATATTCATGTATTCATTGACCCCAGGTCATTAAGTTGAAAACGAGGCTAAGCTAGGTTTCTCCTCCGCAACAATTACAACATGGCTGAGGAAGTGCCGATTCCAAAACGCGATGAATACTGTTGTGTTCCGCAATGCAACGGGAACGCAAGGCTCCACAAAGAACTCAGTTTTCATAAAATACCATCCTTGAAAAAACCTGACCTGAGGAGAAGATGGATTATTGCTATCCGTCGGGATGAAGGGCCGCTTTTTAAGGTAAACATGCATGCACGCGTGCGTTGTTTACATTATGATTTTTCATACGACAACGGCTGTTATTTTATATTTGTGGTAGAAAAGGACTAGAAATTGATTTACTATGAACGTGTTATTTATAACATAAAAATAAATTACCCGAAAAAGAGTCATAAAAATATTTTATGCGGTTATTTAAGAGGAAGCTATCACGTTTGTTTTTGCATGGTAAAATGTGTTTGCGTACTTCTGCATGACTTCGACTTTTTGATATATTTGAAATGGTATTTTCTTATATATAACGAAACCAATGAAAAAACTGGATCTCCTATATTTCTGTTTAGATCGGAGGTAACACTGTTGTGTGTTCACGACATTTTAAGACTGAGGACTTCAGATGGACACTTGTCAGAAAATGCCTAAAGCCTGACGCTGTTCCTTCAGTACTCCAGTGGACTGGTGAAGTCAATACAAGAAAGCCACCGAAGAAAGGACTTCGCAACACAAAAAAGTATTAGCCGAGATACATGTACCTTCTTCCTCCCAAGAACTGCAAACAAGTGATGATTTACATGATGAAAATTTGCCAGAAGTGTCATCAGATGAGTAAGTTGTGCATGCCCCTAAACCATGTTTCTATTTTTTTTTTTTTCAATTTATTTTGCCTTTGTGACCAATGTATAATGCTCAATAATTGTCCATCAATCACATATAAAAATACATAATTGCATAAAGTATGTATTTGTGAGTAGATATGACACAGCTTGAGATAAATTAAACACAATATTTTGTGTCATAAGAAGAATTTCACAGCTTGAACCCCTCACAGATTAACATTTACGTGTAGATGATTACATACAAACATGTATATACAGTAACCATCTGTTATTAACGATAAATGTTCATTTACTTGATAAACAATTTATGTTTTGTAAATTTTACACACACACAACATGGTATGAAGTTGAATTTTCCATTTTAATAATTCATGAAAAGTGAGACAATACTGAAAAGTCAATTTTGTTTTTGTTGTTGAATTTAAATACATATGTACATGATACTTTCAATGTTTATTTTATGGGGTTTTTTATTTACAGAAACAAAGACCCCCATATTGAGTGTAGTGCAAAGCTTTCTGAACTGCAGAAGATTTTGGAAGATAAAGAATCAGAAATTAAAGCTAAGAATGAAGAAATAGAAGCTTTAAATAAAAAATTGACCCTCGAACGCTTTGGTATCAACCGATTTTCATTTGACAATGAAATGGTAGAATTTTACATAGGATTTCCCAGTTATGCTTTATTTCTTACATTCTACAATGCAATTAAACCAACCGCTCTTCGCATGAAAAGCGTTTACTACAGCCAAGTTGATGAATTGAGTAGTAGAGGTAGACCAAAAGCAATGGACTCAATTGACGAGCTCTTCATGTTTCTATGTAGATTGAAATGTGGTTTCCTATCTGATGATTTATCTGTATGATTTAATATTCATAAGTCCACAGTAAGCAGGAAAAATATAACCTGGGGAAATTACATGTATTTTTTGTTGGGAGGTATAAATATCTGGCCATCACGAGAAAAAATATTGCAGCATATGCCTAATGATTTCAAAGTTTCATATCCACAGACTCGCATCATCATAGACTGTACCGAGATTTTCTCAGAAAGACCATCCTCACTGGCCCTTGCATCTAAAACATGTTCAACCTACAAGAGCCACAACACATGGAAGGGTCTAGTAGGAATAGCACCTAATGGATCAATCACTTTTATATCCTCTTTATATTCTGGATGCATGTCTGATGTTGAAATTACTAAACGCTGTGGCCTTATTGAACTCATGGAGACAGGCGACCAAATAATGGCAGATAAGGGTTTTGTCCTGAATAATGTATTGAAAGACACTGGAATTTCAGTGGCAACCCCACATTTCTTGTGCGCAGATGGCCAATTCACAGCTTCACAAATAGAAGACAACCAGAAAATTGCATCACTAAGAATACATGTTGAACGGCATATCAAGAGGGTGAAGGAATATAAACTACTACAATCAACAGTACCACTCTCAATTGCAGGTTCAGTGAACCAGTTGTGGACCGTGGCCAATCTTCTTACGTTATTCAGAAGGCCATTAATAAAGCAGAAAAAATAAAACTTATGTTTCACATTTTTTGTTCTTATTTCATCTAACAATATCACATATTTAGCAAATAACTGAAATACAAATTTTATTCCAAATAATAAGTCAGAAAAAATAAATCCAATTTGTCTTTTGCACATTGCCAGAACTGCTCATTAAAATAAATTGTTTCCAAGTGCGATACATTTTCCAACCATACATAAAAATCACACCACTCTAATCCTGTTACAGCCATTTGCATTTGAACTTGGTAATAGTAGTTATCGTTTGTTTTTAATTTTAATTGTCCATTGTCCTCTCGAAGACATTTCACTTTTGACAAGTCGTCAGTGTCCGGGCACTTTATTTCTAGCAATCCAAAAGGTGGATCCCTTGATGGACAGTAAACTTTCCTGTCTGGAGTTGCAGCCAACCAATGAGAAAAAGGACTAACAACCACTCCGCAAGGATACAGATTAACATTGTTATCCATTTTCTGTAAAAAAAAAAAAATAATAATAATAATAATGTCCATAATAAAATTGAAAAAAAGAACAGTAAAAATACAATTAGTAAATTCATCAACAGGTTCAGTTGCACAATAAATCTGATTCAATATACATGGATGCTGTTCTATACATTATTTATATGTACATGTAGACAGTGTGAGGTCTCCTTGACAGTTATTCTTTATCTGATTTTTTTTAATAAAATCGTCAGCTGCCTATGTAGAATACAAGCACGGAAAGAAAAATATAACTCATTCTATACAAAATGTATATGTCAATCTATATATAAAATGAAAGGATATGATGCAAATGTAAGTCAATGATATACATGTACATGTAACATGCCATCAAGTAAAGTACAATTTACCTCACTATATGCTTGAGCAGCAACACCTTCAGTCTCAATGCCACGTTTCATAGCAGCAGACTGAAAACGTCTAGCTGTTTGTAACCTCTCTGCTAGTTTTCTGCCATCTGAAAAAATATGCAAAATGTTGTCTTTACAATTTTTAACAACATGAACAATAAGCAATGTTTGTTGGGAGATACAATGTACATGTAAGTAACTTTTTTGTACATGTTGTTAAGTAAAAGAAAATTTTATTATTTTTTTTTTTCTTTAAATTTTTCTTTTTTTTTCCTGAAAATTTCTAAATCAAATGCTTATAATACCAAAATTTATTTTTATTGCTGTTTACATTGCAAGTTTTAAAAAAGATCTATGAAAAAAAGACTGTTTAAAAAGTATTATTTGCAATAATTACCTGCCCGTCGCTTGGCAATTTCCCCTGATGATGAAGCTGTGATTCTAGCATGCCGCAGTTTATGCCACTTCGGATCATTCGACTGCTCCCGGGTGCTTTCCTCCATTTCAATGCTCTCAAGCTCTGTTAATTTCAAGGAATCAAATTTTTTTACTTGATTTTCACTCAGTACATATGACACATTATCCTTCATTACATTCCTCACTGGCAAATTTGGAAAGTCATTAACTTCCATCAGATTAAGAACATAATCAGTTGCTAACTTCTGCTGATAGCTGAGTACACTTCCTTTTTGAAAATTGCCAAATTTTGTCTGCACCCTTTCTGTTGAATTTTCTACTGATGTGTTAAACATGATGTTTAGGTCCTTGATTTCATCCAAAAACCCATTCACATCCAATTCCTCCTCTCCACATATAGGATTATATAAGGTTGACTTAATTCCTTTTGTAGCTCTCTGTGGGTTATTCCGGTCGTACCCTTGCACAACAATATTGTCAACCTTTTCTCCCTGTAGTTTTTCACCTCTTGGAACATGCCACGTTTGGGGTAATGAAGTTCTTGCAATATCTGTTGGAATAAGCTTATATTTCATCAGTTTATAAAAGGCTATTTGGTAGAGTAGCGCTGTTACATGGCCGCAATATCCACTTTGTCCAATGGCACATGTGCAGAATGAATATTCTACGTGTTCCTGATTGATCAAGACCTAAAATAGGGAATGAAAAGTTCAATATTGAAATATATGCATGTACATGTGTATATGTACAATGTACATGTACTTAAAATGTATATAGATGACCAAATGAGACAACAAACAAATGTTTATAAAGGGATAAAAATTAACGAAATTAGATGAATGTCATTAAAAATTATATCTTTACATGCACGTACACCATTTTTTAATTTTCATAACACATATGCAGTATATGTACATGTATGTAACATTTGTTTTAAATATTTCTAAGTGAAAATGAACCGAAGAGAACTTATTTTTTATACTTTTATATCATGGGGAGATTCATTTTCCTTTGTGATCTGTAACATTTTCCTTTAACAAGGCAACCCTCATTATCTTCATAAACTGAAAAATAACATAATTGTGATTGACAATACCACATCTTCATATTTTTCTATATGATACGGTGTGTATTCAGCGTGAAGAAAGAAAAACCATAAGTAATGTATGATGAATTATATGTAAACACATTTTATACAATTCTACATGATCATGCTTTTTATAAAAAATCATTTTGAAACTTTTTTCCCTTTACTTTTGAATTGATTGAAAATTATTAATCCAGAGGCTTCCACTCTTCTCTGACAACATTGATAGTAGACAATGCATAATTAATGTTAACTGTATGGTCAGCAAACAAACACCTTGAAATTATTAGACCACTCGAAGCACAACGAAAATGGACCCCCCCCCCTTTTCAATTGATTTGGGTGATAAACTTTATTATTTACCGTTCATGTTGTCCATCATTTTGAAAAAGCAGCCTTATATTAGGCTAATTGGATAATCTCTCATACTGAATTATTAAAACTGCAGCTTTTCCAGAACACCAGAAAGGAAAATCGTACATTGTTATATTGTATGAATTTTTGCCAACTTACCCGACACAGACTGCACATATTGCTCACTGTAGTACTTGAAACCTTTAGTCATTTGTTCCTTTCCGGAGCTAGTTGATTGAGATTTAATAAAATTCTCAACGAATGCGAATGTAACATCGGGAACAAGAGATAAATCCTTCGTAAAAGCAGTCGTAGTAGCAGTTGCACTGGAGCACGCCATGTTGTTTACATATGGGAACCTAGCTTAGCCTCGCTTTCGGTTTTATATGACTATTTATGAGCATCTAATTAAGATCGGTCTATAATAACCAGTGAGG
Organism: Ostrea edulis; assembly: GCF_947568905.1. NCBI lineage: Eukaryota > Metazoa > Mollusca > Bivalvia > Ostreida > Ostreidae > Ostrea > Ostrea edulis. Next base: position 792,066 of record NC_079172.1, on the reverse strand, counting down.
GTGTTTTTTTTTTTAAAGGGTTTATTTCGAATTACATGTATTTTGGACTTTATGGGTAATGCAAGACGTTGTTAACATATGCATTAGAAATATTTTCAACCAAAAAAATTAATTAAATCAACTCATTTAGCTTATTCGGGGGGGGGGGGGAGGGGGGCTGGTCCCAAGCACCTGTGAGATAATCAAAGATGTGCATGTGGTAAGATCTTACAAATAAATAGGTTGATGCCTTCCTGGCAAGCAGTTAATCACACTAATGCCAAGGGGAGATGTGAAAAAAGGTTGTTGTTTTTCTCGAAATTCCCAACTCAACCAAGTCCTTTGAAAAGAAAAGACTACGTAAACTGTGGATCCATCATTTGCGTAATGACAAGTTGAGGTTCAAGACATTTGTATGAAGAACATTTACTGTCTGATTTGTTTGCTACTCGACTGAACGTCTTCTTTTCTCAATTTCTTTAATGCGAAAGAACGGGCTCAAATCTATACGGCTCCAAACTTAACTGTTCTTGACTTGTCATGTTTACAGTGCTACTGATGAAATAAACCGGAATAGACGGCGAGACGTCATAAATTAAACCTCAATGGCCACTCTCTTAGCGGCGGGTAATTTAAAAGGCATGATAGATTAATATTGATTTAGTTGTTAAGCAAGGATTTTTGTTGTTAAAGACTGTCAATTACGATATCAGTAAGTAATACTTTATTCATAAAAGTAACTATGAGGTTAAAGGACACATCGCATGTTTTTAAACTTTTTAATTTTTTCAGCAAAATTAATTCATTTCATGCCTAAAACTACTTTACATGTGTTTTAAATGAAACAGTTTGCGTAGTTTTCGAGTTTGAAAGCGATGAAATTCAAATCTTGCGATATGCATATTTTCTTCGATATTTTACGCGCCATTATCTGTGACGTCATATGCGACCTCGAGCGAGAATATTTGAAAACAGTTGATAGCCATTTCATAAACAGATTAGATTTAATTGACAAACAAACAATTATCACATTAACAGCTTGTAAATAACACTGCATTAGGGTGTTTTGTGCCGTTTAAGGGTGTACTTGCTGTCAGTAGAGAGGATTTGGACTGTGTTTTTTCCAATTTTCGAAGGAAGGTATGAGGGACAAGACGTGAATATTTTTTGTCGGCACAACGACTTTGCCATAAAACCCCCCAGTAGAATTTGTCCCTGTACTTTTTCAAACAAGCACTTGGACAAAGACGTAGATAAACTGCGAGAAAATGGTTCTATCGAAGCTACACACTGTTACATATAGGCCTACGGCATATGCTTTCCGTTCTGCTCTCGAATCCAATACACACTCGCACCAACTGACCTTCACCTTGTAACAACATAATATAGGCAGAACTTTGCTAGCAGTGTCTACCAACTGGTAGTTTTAAAAAAGAAATTTTAAAATAAAAGATAATTGAACTTTCAATTATAAATAATAAGATATAATATTTCCCGACTTTGAATTGAATTATAATGCTTTCATTTTTTTAAGGAACGCATACGTGTTTACAACAACAGCACGCCGCGCTCCCACTTCCTAAGTAACAACGTGTTGATAACAAAAAAATAATGATTAGGCCTAATAAAATTGTTTTGATAAAATAATTTAAAAGTATTGTGATTTTCACAATAAGTTTGATCATTATTATTATTATTATTTTCGAAATGCACCCGTGACAGTAGGCCTAGTTGTCATAATCGTATCATAATTTATAGCCTATCTAACTTCTCCAAAAATAAATTTAATAATAATTGCACTGTTTATTTAAGAAAAGCAACAACGCTAATTACAGTTGTTTACAGAAATGGCATTACCAAATTGTGTTTAGACAGTGATCCCAGGTAAACATTATTTACTCGAAAATACCTTACTCTACTGTGCCAGACGAGTCAACATACCCCGATAAAGCAACCGACTCCGCAGTTTGCGTGGATGATGATATATTTGAAGGTGTTACCTACCGACGGAACGCACGCTATTATATTTCCGGAATAGGCCCACGGTCTACACAACTCGGCATGACAAACTTTCTCAAAAATAAGGGAATATCTGTTTCCTTGTGTGTATTTTTCAAACCTAAAAGGGTAGGTTCTCGGCGTAACGCTAAAATTAATGTGGCCCTGAGCGACGCACATGTGATAAAGTCGATTGGTTTTTGGCCACGGGGCATTTCGTGCAGACCTTGGCTAAGCAACAGACAATGGCAGGACAAAATTGCTCGCTCTGAGGATGCTAATTATGATGATGAAGACTGGGAGTCTCAAGATCATGACCATGACTAAATGATATGTTATGCAATATCTGTGTGTATCTGTAATATACAATATCTATGTCTTTTAACATTAATTATATCAATGCCAAATAATCTTAATATTTTATCATGGAATGTCAGAGGCATTATGTCATCATCAATTTGTCTTTCCGATATGCTTAGTCATGTTAAGTGTGATATAGCAATTGTATCCGAGCACAAACTCAAACCAAATAATATTTCCTTTATGGATTCAATCCACCCTAACTATCTCAGTTTTGTACGCACAGAACATACATGTAGTTCTGAAAAGAACAGATTTTGCACACAATTCTCGCGCTACTTAGGTAAGGGTGGCGTTGGCATTCTGTATAGAAAGGAACTCAAACTGTCTATATGTGAATTAACAGACATTGATTCATCACGTATTATTGGCCTAAAAATCAAACGGTCCAGTGACCTCCCTTTGTACACTTTTGGTGCATACCTTCCTGCAGATAATGTAATCCAGTCATATACAGCTGAAATAGGTTTACTTGAAGATCTTGTAGCACATTTTTCTTCCATATGGGGATGTTATTGTAGGAGGTGACTTTAACGCTAGTTGTTACAATATAGACTCTGGTCAAGTTAATATGTACAAGTCGAGTTTGCTTAAAGACTTTATCATGCGTAATTACATAGGAAGTCCCCGAGTCGATTTTGAGTCAACTGGTTCTCAGTATACTTTTATCCAAACAAAGTCAACACTTGATTTTATTTTTTGTAGCAATTCTCTTTGTAAATATGTTGAACTGTATCATGTTTTTGAGGAAGGTTCACATAGTTGTACATCAGATCACCTTCCTGTTTTCATGGCTCTAGACTTCGATGTTGAAAACCGAATTGCAGATAATCATTTTCAATATTTACCGGCTTGGCATAAGGCTGATTCCTGTAAAATCAGAGAGTATGAAAGTTTTGTTTCTAAAGATTCTGTTGCATTATTAGAAAGAAATCTTGAGTGTGTAAATGATACTGATGATTTTTGTTCAGATCTTAACTGTCTGTTGCATGATGCTGCATCCCAATACATCCCTGTATCGAAGTACAAGCCATATTTAAAACCGGAATGGACGCCAGAAGTGAAACAACTACATAATACAGAACGACAAAAACGCAACATCTGGTTATGTGAGGGTCGACCTCGCGGCATGTGTCATGAATCTTACAGAAATTATAAGTGCGCAAAACGTAATTTTCGTAATGAATTGCAATCAGCACATGATGACTTCATGACTAAAGTATTCAAGGACATCGACGAAGCTTCAGAGTGTAATGTTCGACTCTTTTGGAGGCTGATTAAACGTCAGCGACCTCGCAGTTCTCGAATCTATTCAGAAATAGAAACCGAAAACGTTTCCTACTCAAACCCTGTAGATATTGCTAACTGTTTCGCGAAACACTTCGAAAATATTTACAATCCACAAGACATTGGGACCTTCAACGACGATTTCTTCCGTTCTATAGAAAATTCTTATAATGAATTAAAAACAGTGACCAAACTTCTGAACGAAAAATTACTTCCGGGTGGAGACATCACTATTGATGAAATTTCTAATATTATTAGTGATTTAAAACGCAGAAAAGCTCCTGGTATAGATCGAATACAGAGTGAACATATCATTTATGGCGGCATAGGACTCAAACTGTGCATACAACATCTGTTTAATTCAATTATAAAAATTGGTGAAATCCCAACTTCTTGGAAAAAAGACATTATCGTCCCCATACACAAAGGACACAATAAACCAAAGAAATCACCCAACAGTTATCGACCAATAGCCCTGCTTCCCTGCATGTTGAAGATTTTTGAGAAATTGCTTCTATACAGAATAAAGTCGCACATTATTTCAACTGTAGAATTTCCCAATATTCAGCAGCAAGGATTTCAACAGAACCTCGGTTGTCTTACAGCATCTTTCAACCTATAAGAAACTATACATCATAATATTGAACAGGGTAGTCCCGTATATGTTGCCTTTCTAGATACACAAAAGGCTTTTGACACTGTGTGGAGACACGGTCTCATGTGTAAACTTAGCCGTCTGGGAATTTCCGGTCGTCTATGGACTCTGATTGATGATTGTCATACAAATACCTCCTGTTCTGTTGTAGTGAATCACATAAATTCCAGCTGGTTTTCTGTCTCTCAAGGAGTACGCCAAGGAGGGGTATTTTCTACTTTCCTCTATCTGGTGTTCATCAACGACCTGCTTCATGAAATTCAAAATCAATGTCCGAACATGGGTATTTACAACATTGCTAGTTCTACTCCTGCTCTCGCAGATGACATCTCCTGCATTGCGTTATCACCTTCTGCCATCCAGAAGATTCTCAATACAGCGTTCGTCTACTCCAAAAACTGGAGATTCCAATTTAATGCCGACAAATCTAGTGTTCTTCGATTCTCCCCCTCAACAGCAAAAAACAATACTCCCCCCATATGGTATCTCGGCACTGAACCTGTCTACCTATCCAAAACTTATAACCATCTTGGAATTCTTCTTCAATTCAAGCTTGTTCATACTGAGAAAATTGCCAACGCGTGTAGGAAAGGTCGACAAGCCTATTATGCACTCAAAATACAAGAACACCTTAACCCTGATACCGTATCGCGTTTGTACAACAGAATTGTTCTCCCTTCCACCCTATACGGATGTGAACTCTGGAGCGATTTACGCCAACGAGATCTGCAGGCCCTTAATACCTTACAGCACTTCATTTGCAAGCATGCAATGGGTTTACCAAAAGTTACTCGATCTGACATTTGTGAATCCTTACTTGGACTTCTTCCGATTTCTTCTGAAATGGACAAAAGAAAACTATTATTCCTTGGTCGGTTATGTGAATTAGACACTAAAACCCTTACCAAGAAGATATTTCTTCAACGACTTTTTACTTACATACAGTCTCCGGAACTCAAACATTTTGGTTTTATCCATGATGTTTTTAATCTACTATATAAGTATAACCTCCATCGGCATTTTCTACTCTGTCTGCAAGATGGTTACTTTCCTCCAAAGAGTTTGTGGAAAACAAGCGTCAAAATAGCAATAATTGATTTCCTTCTAGATTCAAGGCACAAACGGATGCTCTCGGATCCTTCTTTTCAACAATTCAACAAAATAACGGCAGGGCGACCTCCACAGACTATCTGGAAAATTCCGTCTAACATTCATGAAATAGAGATTTGCAAATTTATCACTAAGCTATGGTCCTTTCCACACTCAACTCCGACATCTTGTCTCATCTGTGGCAAATATTTCACAAACGTTTTTGAACACGTTTCGACCACTTGCGTAGGAACAGTCGCTATCCAAGATGCTTGGTGGAATACAGTAATTGACCTTGATATTGTGCTCAGTGCTGAACTTTGCGGTCTCTGTCATCAAGATCTATATCTTTTTCTATTAGGTGCTAGAATGTTCACAGTTAATCTTTCCCATTATGACGATCCCGGCTTGCATCTTCTGAACTTCCGCTTCCTGAGGGATGCAGCAGCATGTTACAACAGACAGTTACGTCTTACATAACTGCAGGTTTTTCACCATTCCCGGTGTTCAATTCTAATTAGCTATGTATCGCCTGTACATATTTTGTGCTCAACTTTCTTCTTATGTACAAATCTCATATCCTTTTCCTTTGTATATATGAATATGTGTAATACTCTAATGATGTAATTTCTGTAGTGTTAATGCAATCTCCCATGGGAGGAAATAAAGAAAGAATGAATGAATGAATGAATGAAAGGACATCCCAAAATCGTCGCCCCTAATGATAGTGCAATATTGTCCCAAATTGTCGGTGAAATGTCATCCCAAATCGTCGCCGGCGACGATTTGGGATGGGGCGACGATTTAGGGTGTAACACATGTGTACTATTTAATTGGCTGATTTTCTCAATCCGAAATCAGACCTAATTAAATCACGTTAAAATGTAGACAATACATACATGGGTGTAATTACAGGTGTCGGTTCTACTCGTGTCAGGCGGGGGCTTCTGAAGGCTTGACTCCATAACTGACCATTTTATCAATTATGTTTATCAATTAAAAGAACAAAAATAGTAATGCCAAGTAGGAGTGAAAATAAAAGAAAGACAACTCTGGCGAAATGAATTGGAAAGTTTTGATTCAGAGTTATCTCTCTTTAGTTATGATCCTTAGATATTAGTGATTGGTCCGCTCGCATACTTTTATACACATTTAAACGCCATGGTGGGGGCCCGGAGGTTCCCAAAAGAAATGCAGAGCAATTATCTTTTAATATCGCATTATCCATTCCCTGGTTTACTCAAAAATAGCGAAAAGTTTTAATAAAATGCAGTTCTCGGTATTGTGTAAAAATGCAACATGATAAAATTGATGTTTGAATTTAATAATAACATATTGTATTGATTTTCTATAAGCATTCAAACTTAGGAAGACGGGAAAGTGAAAATAAATGCATAAAAAGAAAAATGAATTACATCTAAGCAAATTATGAAAAAAAATCTCATTTCCCTTGTAGTAGCATACTTCATTTTATAATTATTGATTAGATTGATTATTTCATTGAATTACCTCGATACAAATACAAACAGTCCGACTCACTTTTGAGTTTGAGAAACTTTCTCGATCGGGGTTTCGGTTTGATTTGAAAAGGAAATTCCGATTTAAACAAAAAAGAAGAAAAAAAAAACATGAAATTTCTCCGTTTGTGTTGTTACGTAAAGGTTATTATGTCACTTACAAAACCTGAATAGATCACTCTCTTGATCGCGTATTGCTGCTAATCAGTGGCGGATCTAAAGGGGCGGGAAATAACGGACCAGGGGTTTAACACCCCTCCTTTTGGTAAATTTTAAAAAGCAGATATTGTTTTTAAAAGGAAACTTCATTGGCGGAAAAAGTGCAATGTAGTGTCGCGTCCCTCCCTTGGTAAATGTTTCGGATCCGCCCCTGTATAGGAGGGGGGGGGGGTAATCCTTTAACTGAAAATATTCTGATACACAACCGGGGGGGGGTGTTAAAATGTGGAGGGAATTTTCACAGGTAAAACTGCACGCTAGTCAATGACACTTTGAATTTTTTATAATTTTGTTTCGCTGCAAGAGAATTTAGACGTAGAAGGCACGATAATTGCATCTCAACCCCCTATGGTTCAACATTTCAGACATTTTTTTTTTCTTTTGTCATTTCGGGGTCTTCTATTTTTTCTCACTTTGTTTGGTACAAAAAGTTCTTTTAAAATCTGTATCTTATATGTTGAAAGCAGTAACAACTTCTCGGGTCTTTCCGGCAAGGCCGGGAACATGAATTTTCTGTCGAGAATTTGTCACTCCTTTTGAGATGTCACCAGCTGTACGTGAAGTACCACAAATTTAGACCTATACTTAGCGCTCAGGGTCGTAGCAGTGAAGGTTCGTTAGCGTGCCAATGCTTGCCGCGACGCTGGGCCTCAGTTTTTGTTTTTTGTTTTGTCACGCTACTTTTGGCTATATTTAGCTCTAAAACTTCATAGTTATTTCGGATTTCAAACATTTCGGTCGAGCATAACTGAAGAGACATTATTTGTCGAAATGCGCATCAGGTGCATCAAAATTAGTACCGTATAAGTTTTACATTATGACCCCTGGGTCGAGGCCTCTGCTGGTGGACTGTTAGTCCCCGAGGGTCTCTACAGCCCAGTAGCTAAGTACTTCGTTACTAGCATGAAAATACGGATGTATATTTAATTGCTGTTGTAAAATTTAGAAATTCATTTCAAAATTAAGGATTATCTCCCCCATGCATAGCTCTTATCCTTGGAGGAATTTGGCTCCACTTTTTTGGAACGCTACTTTTGGCTATATATAGCTCTAAAACCTCATAATTATTTCGGATTTCAAACATTTCGGTCGAGCATCACTGAAGAGACATTATTTGTCGAAATGCGCATCTGGTGCATCAAAATTGGTACCGTATAAGTTTTACATCCAAAAAAAGTAAAACTGAATAAAAAAACACCAAAATAAATAATATCGAGGCAATCAGAAAATAAAAATATCTCATTCTACTTTTAACAACATAATTCAGATAATTATTAATCAAATTACCTTGAACAAAAATCAAACAGTCCGTCTCAATTTTCTGTATGAAATCTTTCTTTTTTCCACAAATTGAATTATACTGACCTCAGAAACTTTCTCCAGTTTTGGTTTCATTTTTTGAAAAATGATGTGATATTGCTTTGAATTGATAGTATGAAGTTTGACATTAAAATTATAAAAACAAAAGGGATCTATAAAAGATGAACAATGAAAACTCTGTGTATTCATTTGTGGTGTTGTGTAAAAGTCGCTACGCCCCTTGATTATAATTCTATACAAAAAAGTGAATGAATTACTCTCTTGATCGCATATTGTTGTACAGCAGTGGCGGATCTAGCGGGACGGGGTGGATGGGGAGGGGGGGGGGTAGCGGGGCTTGATTTAAAAAAAAAACATCAATTTTGTTTATAGGCATGCACCTATGTTTGTTTTTTAAATAGTCCATTTTTGCCATTTTGGGATCTCCACGTTTACAGGGGAGGGGGGGGGGGGTAGGAGAAAAAGGTACACACTTGGGTCGCATCTCTCTCATTTAAAAAAAAGGTCCAGATCCGCTATTGTATAAATTTTGAAATTATATTGAAGATTACACATATATAGGAGCAAACCTGAAATCATGTTGCACAATGGCGTCACACCATGGGTGAGTAAAAATGGAGGAGGGGTGTCAAGAATGAAAATGTACGCTGACATTTTTTTTCAATTTATATTTAGATGTTATAGCCTATAAAATTTAGATTTTTTAGAATTTACGTTTGAGGATCTAAAAGATACGGGAGTACGTGTACCCCAACCCCCTTTGGTTATGGTAGTTGGGGGGGGGCATATAAATAGATCTCCCCTTCCTTCTCTTTGGTTGCAAAATTTTCTTGATCCGCCACCAACAAAAAAAAAAAATCTTGAAAGGAACTTCTCGGGTCATTCCGTAAGCTCGGGAATATGAATGTGTTGTATTTCACTTGCCGGAAAGACTCGAGAATGTGCGATTGCTAAAACAAGAGTTGTCTTTCTTGATGAAGCAGAAGACACTTGCAGCGGAAACGAAGATGGATGCCGAATCAGCGTGATCAGACAGAAAGCTTATATTTGCGGATACTTAGCGAAAATGACTGTCGGGTACAGTACTATTACACGTAGGTACCATTTATTTAGATTCCTCTGGTTATTTGGTTTTGTCTGAGTTCCATGAAAGAAATATTCAGGACATACGAGTTTTTCGAATTTCATGGGTGTTGCTAAAACGCGGAACAGAAAATGGAACGGAAAATATTGTATGCAGCGATGTAGCTGCAATAATGTAGCCTTATCCATTTTTTTTTTATTCTGACGTTTTCGGGATATCTCCCTAAAAAAAAAAAAATCCGGTCAGCGTTTTTATTACTTAGATATTAAAAGAAAACTTTAAAACAAATTAATCCTTGAATTTAAAGCCAAAATATTCACAGCCTCATGTCAGAGTAAAGTAATGTTGTAAGTGCACTATATTATGAACTTCCGGGACTTAACGACTGACTGACGGAGATTGCCGAAGATCACGACAGAGAAGAGTTTTCCGGTAGAGTGAGAGAGCGTTTTGCAGACGACAAGGATAGCCGTTGTTGATCAGCGATTTGGATTGATTTAGACCTGCCGAACTTGCGGCCTTGTTTCATCACAGCTAGTTTTGGTAAGTAAACACCATACTACATCAAATGGCGACTGCTCGCTGGGTTTAAATACCGAATTCCTGTGAAATTGTGTTGTAAAAAAAAAAAAAATATATATATATATAGAACGACGTGCCATTAAGTAATGGCGGCGGAAAATTCAAAGGACTGAATTTGACCAAAGGTGATTTCATTCCGGAGAAATAGTGTTGGAAATAATTTTCTTGATAAACAGTAAGTACTGTGTTTGATTAAGAAAAAGTTTTTGTGTAAAACACGTACGTTTTAAGTGTTAACAAAAACACGAAATTTCGTGAGAAAATTTGACCAGAATATTGAAGGAGATTTGTGATTATTGCGACAATTTAAGATTAAATTAGGAAGAAATTGTTTGTAATTGAGCATTTTGGCCCGGAAAATTGTTTTAGTGTTTATGAAAAGAGAAAAATCCCTTCTCAATCAAGAACTTAGTGACAGCAATTGAAAATAATAAAATTTGTGTGTATTATTTGTTTCAAAGTGATAAGTGAAGTCAAATACCGCGTTAATACAAGCACACATAATTTTTCTCGGGTGTTTTGATTGAAAAATATACTAAAAATGTTGGAATACGATGAAAATGAGTGCGAAAAACAGATTGTGAACATTAATATCTGTGCGTATGAGGATTTGTTGACAATTCCGTCAATCGGAGAAACAACAGCAGATAGAATTTGGGAGTTGCTTATGCCAGAGCCATGGACTTGGTATTACGGGGATTAACATGGCAGATTGTTCTGTGTTTTCTCGACGATATATTAGTGATGGGTAGAAGTTTTGAAAATCACTTGGAAAATTTGAAAAATGTGTTTGAGGGCTTCCGTCAGTACGGAATTAAATTAAAAGCTCGCAAGTGTGACCTTTGTAAGCGTGAATTTAGTTTTTTAGGTCGGAAAGTGAATAAAAATGGAATGGCAATTGGTGACGAATACGTGGAAGCGATAAAAACTTGGAAAGCGCCGACAAATACCAAAGAGTAGAACAATTTCTTGGTTTTGTAAACTACCACCGTAATTTCATCAAAAGTTATTCTCAGATTGCTAAATCCTTAACACAAATTACAGGCAAGAAACCATTCTAATGGAAAACTAAACAAGAGGATTCATTTCAGACTTTAAAAGAAGCTTTACAGTCAACTCCAGTGTTAACACTGCCAAATTCGACTGACCAGTTTATTTTGGACACTGACGCCTCAGACTCAGCAATTGGGGCCGAATTATTGCAAGTGCAAGACGGCAAAGAGCGTGTTGTTGCGTACGGAAGTTTTACACTGTCCGGGGCACAACGTCAGTATTGCACCACACGGAAGGAGTTGTTGGCTGTAGTGCGATTTACCCAACATTTTCGCCATTACCTTTTAGGCAGGGAATTTACAGTCCGATCTGACCATAGTAGCCTCCAATGGCTCATGAATTTCAAACAACCTCAGGGCCAGCTAGCCAGATGGCTTGAAGTGCTTAGTCAATACCACATGACTATTAAACATCGTGCAGGAAAACAGCATATTAATGCAGACACTCTTTCCCAACTGCCAGCCGACAAACCATGTCCTGAAATGTCTATATCCATCAAACCGGAAACACTTTCGTGCGGAGGTTGTAAGCATTGTGTTAGAGCTCATGAGAAGTGGCAAGACTTTGTGAAAATTGATAATATCATACCGTTGTCCACGGTACCAGAAAAAGTGTTTCAATCTGACCAGAATGAAACCAACAGCGCACAATTGACCGATAGTGCGGTAACAGTAAATGTCACTTCTGTGGAAACGAGCGAGGGCTATGGGATCCAATACACGGCTGACCAGCTGTGCAAACAACAACTCCAGGATTCCGATCTCCAGTTAATTTTGCATTGGTTACAGACAAACGAAGAACCGGCTGAACGAAAAATATTGATAGCGAGCCAGGCTGCTAGGAAATACTTAATCAACAAAGAACAGTTTTTCATAGATGAACAAGAAGTGCTTTGGAACAAATCCAAAAACAACCTGACCCGGTTAGTTGTGCCAAATACATTTGTTACAGAGGTACTGAGTTTACACCATGATTTACCGGTTATGGGCCATCAAGGTATTGACCGAACTTTGGCCCGGATCAAAGTAAAATTTTATTGGTACAAAATGCAAGAAGCTGTAAAAACCTATGTAAGATCTTGCGAAATTTGCAGTAAACATAAAAAAGCCACAAGAAAGGCCAAGTGTCTTTTGACATCCTACCATTCAGGAGCCCCGATGGAACGGGTACATGTCGATTTCTTAGGGCCTTTGCCCGAAACCCAGAAAGGCAACACGAATATTTTGGTCATGGTCGACCAGTTCACGAAGTGGGTGGAAATCGTTCCTCTTCCATCTCAAACTGCAGAGGTGACCGCCAAGGCTGCAGTGAATGAATTCTTCACACGATTTGGGTGCCCATTTACAATTCACAGTGACCAGGGTCGTAATTTCGAAAGTGCTTTATTCAAATCCATCTGTGAAACAATGCAAATTCAAAAAACAAGAACAACACCTTACCGACCAAGTGCCAATGGACAAGTCGAAAGGTTCAATCGAACATTGATGGATGCAGTGCGTTGTTTTGTGAGCAAATCACAAACCGACTGGGATGAGTACTTACCTCAACTTGCCAGCGCCCTAAGATCGTCAGTCAACCGAATGACAGGCCTGACCCCAAACAAAATGATGTTAGGTCGTGAAATTAACTTACCAGCAGACTTGGTGTTCCGCCCACCAAACTCAGACGAGCAAGAAGTAGAAGACTACGTTTCTAGATTAAAAGAAGCAATTCGAGAATCGCATGAAGTAGCGCGAAAAAACTTAAGAACCAATCAAGAGTACATGAAGAGAGACTATGATGTTAAAGTTAGGAAAAGAGAATACCAAACCGGTGAACTGGTTTACATCTTGGACACAGCCCAAGTGAAAGGGAGAACTAAAAAGTTAGATCCACCCTGGAAAGGACCCGGAATTGTGGTACAAAAGGTAACATCATATGTTTACAAAGTGAAACTAGAAAAGATTCTAATAACCATCAACCATGATCGTATGAAGAAGTGTGATGATAGAAATATTCCAGCATGGTTGCGGAGAGCTAAACGTCGTTTAGAAAATGGAGAAAACATACTTGAGACAGAGCAAGGAGACATTTATTGTATGTGTCGACAAGGTGATAGTGGAGGTTTTATGATACAATGTGATCTATGTGATGAATGGTATCACGGAGATTGTGTAAATGTGACGGCAGAAATGGCTGAGAGTTTTACAACCTATCACTGTCCGAAGTGTCAAAAACCGCGAAAACATTAACCCATTTTTCGTGGAGACGTACCGATAGTTATCGGCGTAAATTTTGTAAATAGTGTTGATTAAGATTAATCTTGTATGTTTGGTTGTAAATAAGAATTAAGCAGTTCATGAAAATGATGTTTTTGTGTTTTTCAGATTGACATTGTGTGAAGTGATTGATTTTACATGTGACAGTGACTTCGTTTAAGTACATTTTGTGAGTGTTAGGGTATTACCATACTCACGGTTATATCAGTGATAATTTTGTGAAATTTTTGGCATTCGAACTTAATGATTCAGTATGGAGAGTGAAGATACAGACTCTGTAAAAGAATGTTTATTGTCTGAGGAGGATACATTGTCAGATGTAGAAAGTAGTGAGACTGCCTCCTTACTTTTTGAAGATGAACAACATGTCATGTATGATGACAAGACGGGTGAGTTGATAGTCACCATACCGGAGGGTAGTATTCCACCGTCAGATGTCCCCGGTTGTTTACCAGTATTGTCACAGGAAGAAATTTGGGAAAAAGAGACCACTGTGTTGGTCAAAGACAAATTGGAGGATCTCCAAAAGATTTTCGCACAGTGTGAACCGATTTCTTCGGACTCGGATATAACACCACCACGATCGGTTAGTATGACACGCCCATTTATTCCGGTGGAACCGATAGACAGCGCGAGTGATTGGGAAGCTGACGAGAACAACAATTCCAGAGCTTCAAATGTACCTGGTAAATCTTTGGAGGGCGAATATGAGGATATATCCTCAGCAGAAGAAGTCCAGTATGAGGACGTCTCAGACGAGGAGCTTCCGGGTGAAGAGAACAAACAGACAGACCAGAGGAATTCTCCTTGCCCAGTCCGAGGATGTGACTATTTGGGGCGCAAACTAAAATTCCATGTTCAACACATGCACCTCCCTCGAATTATGTGGGATAATCCCCAACCACCGGTTCGACTGGACAGGGAGGATGAGGTGAATAGATTGAGAGCAGACATATTGTGGTATCTGAGTGAATGTATTGTGGGGTGGCGATCGGTAGACGACCTCGTCAACTGGATCAACCAACAGAGAAGAATGATCCCCAAGAGTTGTCGCATCATTCCAAGAGCCCGTGACCAGATGAGGAACTTAGCCCGGACTCTTGGATGGAAGGACCCAGAGTGGTTGACTATGATACCGGTAAACTCGCCGGCGGTGTTGATTCACTGGCGGTACCAAGCAGTACTACTCCAACATCTTCAAAAAGACCAAGTACAGGAGTACATTAGATTTGGCCATGTGTTCATGACAGATATTGACAACCTGCGAAAGTCAAACATGGACTACGCCATCGTCCATTCTGTATTGGCTCGGGTGTTGGAAATTGGTCAGGTTAGTCAAGAGGAGGGGCCAGTTGACTCTGATGAGGAGACAAATGCTGTGCAAAGTGTGTACTCAACAAAGGATACACGTATACTTGTGTACAATGAGATTCAAAAACCGTTACCCACGGTACCCGTAGAATCCACTTTTTCTATTTATAATGTGTTTGATTCACATTTCCATTTGGATAGGACCAGCAAGAGATTATACCGTGACCCTGTGGCTCTAACTATGGATTGTTGGCTGTCTCAACAGATGGAAAAACCACCAGGAACACCCGTTAATTTGAAGGGTGGCTTGGTAATATATTGTGATCCAGATAGTTACCCGGAAACTATACCCTTTGATGCGAAGTGGAAGGTGGCAGTCGGATTCCATCCGAAGAAGGTGGCAGAGAGTATACCAGAGCAAAGAGAGAAATTTTTTAACGTAATCACAAATACTAGAGTATCAGCGGTAGGGGAAGTAGGATTGGATATAAGTCGGACATCTGCAGATGTAAAACAACAGGAAAACTTTTTGATTGAAGTTCTAGAGCGAGCTCGTCCTCACATACCTTTAATTCTTCATATTCGGTCATTTCCGTCAGATATTTACTCCAGCGAATTATATAACAGAGCATTGGGTCTCCTAAAATCCTGTTGCCAGAGAGACCAGATAATTGTTTTACACTGTTTTACTGGTGACTCCATAACCGTTGCCCATTGGAGGGCAAACTTCACAAATACATATTTTGGCTTCACCCACATAATCACCAAATTTGACCAAAACCAGTTGAGGGCACCCCGGGATATTCCGGAAGACAGGCTGTTGGCTGAGACAGATGCACCATACATGCCGCCGCGCGACATCAGACTCAATAGTCCCATTTATGTTGGAGAAGTCATAGAGAAGATGGCCACCATGAGGTACACTACAACAGGAAAAGTTGCCTCTGACACGTTAAGGAATGCCCTTAATTTGTTTGGACCATAGATTTTGACTTAGTTGATTTGATTTATGTGCAAGTGTACTAGAAGGAATAGGAAATTTAAATAGATACATATTTCAGTGATTATTAATTGTGTTCTTGACATTTAAGTTGTTCAATTCTGACTGTTGGATTTAATTTTTGAGGATATTCAGTACAGGAGGATATTGTAGTTATTACAGTTTATGGAGAAATCATTGTAAAAAGGGATTTACCCCGTTAATGCGGGACTGATGCAACTTGTATGGTGCGTTTCTTGTGATTGTGAAAAAAAATTTACTTGTGTAAAGACATGCGAAAAAATAATTGTTGCCTGAACTGGAGATATGTTACCTTGGAAGAACTTGGAAAATTCAGTTTGTGTTGATATTAGTGCGCATTCCGAGCGGTGCAGGAGCACCTCACAGTTTTTTAAAAGGGGGGAGGGTTGTTGTAAGTGCACTATATTATGAACTTCCGGGACTTAACGACTGACTGACGGAGATTGCCGAAGATCACGACAGAGAAGAGTTTTCCGGTAGAGTGAGAGAGCGTTTTGCAGACGACAAGGATAGCCGTTGTTGATCAGCGATTTGGATTGATTTAGACCTGCCGAACTTGCGGCCTTGTTTCATCACAGCTAGTTTTGGTAAGTAAACACCATACTACATCAGTATAAAACAAGTCAGACAACATTTAACCCAATGTATTATAGCTCTACACATGTGAGAATCTCCTAAAGTCTGTAAAATTTTGATTAGCGTGTTCAGTTTATTGTCAGTATACAGAAAAGTTTCTAAATTTCTCCCGAGCGTGTTAAGTTTATTGTCAGTATACACAAAAGACTGTAAACTTCTTGCCGTGTTACGTTCATTGTCAGTATACAAAAAATTCTGTAAAATTCTGCTAAATATATAGGTAGTGATTGTTCCTTAACTAAGCGCTCAATGGGACTTTGCTTATTTCTGTGAAAGTCACACGTCACTCACATACATGTAAGTTTGTTTGGAATTTTACACTGGGTAATAGCGAGAAGAAATTTACAACGTCGTGCCAGCATAGTCTTTGTCACGATAAACAACCCTCAATGCAAACTAGTCTTTGGCACGATAAACAACCCTCAATGTAAACTAGTCTTTGGCACGATAAACAACCCTCAATGCAGACTGGTCTTTGGCACGATAAACAGCCCTCAATGCAAACTAGTCTTTGGCACGATAAACAACCCTCAATGCAGACTAGTCTTTGGCACGATAAACAACCCTCAATGCAGACTAGTCTTTGGCACGATAAACAACCCTCAATGCAGACTAGTCTTTCGCACGATAAACAACCCTCAATGCAGACTAGTCTTTGGCACGATAAAAACCCTCAAAGTTACGTCCGTAAGTGCTTCACCTAAATCAGGTGTTGTCTCTATATAAAACTTTGTCCAAACTGAGACAGTAGTAATGATTACTATATGACCCCCCCCCCCCCCCTCACACACACACAATGAGGCACAATTGATATTCTACACGGACTATAATGAAGGTACAATTTTATCTTCTGACGTAAATGTTGGCATCGCTACCAAGTATGATCTAGGTCAAAACAAACTTTAAAACTCTATTTAAATAGATAATGTATACAGTCTGACGCACCGCACAAATATTTAATCACAGGACTAGACGGAAGGTCGAAAAAACAGGGAGGCCATGTTGGATTTTCAGGTGAGACAAACTTAATATTCATATTTGTGTGATCAATAAGAGAGATCTGCTCATTTTTAAAATAATTTCACATAACTCTGAAGAGGGTGGGGGTGGGGAGGTGGAGGTATTCAAAATGCATAGACGTCTCTGATATAAATGATGGCAGTTTATACAACATACTGTAATTCTAGCTGGTCAAGTGTTTCAATATGTCAAACTCTTTAATTAAGATTCCCTAATTTAATTAACAGTGAACTCATGTGACCCCGGACATCAGAAATGGACCCGTTCCGCAGAGCCCAGATTATCCTATTGTGTGACCTCTGTAAAACTGCCCACCTACAGAGCCACTGTGAACGTTGTGATATAAATCTATGCCAGACCTGTGTTGGGAAGCACCTCTCGGATTCGTCTATAAGACACAAAGTCGTGCCCTATAAATACAGAAAATCTCTTAACTACTCAACATGTCCAGACCACGCCGACGAACTCTGTAAAAACTACTGTGAGAAATGTGACATTCCTGTCTGTTCTACCTGCGTCTCCTCAAGTAAACATGAAGGTCACGATATATCAGATATTCTGGAAAAACTCAACGCTAAAACAGAAAGTTTACAGAAAGATATGGACGAACTCGAGACCAGAATTTACCCGCGATATGAAGAAATGGCGTCCCGTGTGCAAACTGAGAAAGCCGAGTTAGAAGCGAATTATGGGAAACTGACGACAGATGCCGATCAACAAGGAGAAGCCTTACACCGGGAGATCACCGCCATTGTCAACCAGCGGAAATCCGACATTCAGGAGATGAAAATCAAGCACCTATCTACCCTGAATAAAAATACAGAAGAAATTACACAGAAAATGGCGGAACTCAAACAGATCATGTCCGACTTGAAATCAATGCTAAAATCAAATGACGTCTCCTTAACCTCTACTTACAAATCTAGGAATTCCGAATTTAGAACATTACCGCCTAAAGTCCGAGTTACAGTACCCCGTTTTTCTGCTCAGAAAATAAACAAAGATCAGCTCAATGAAATGTTCGGTTCTCTGTCGCCATTATCCATTAACACAGAACATGGCGACACAATGAAGTCAGCAGAAGCTGTATCGTCTCCTCCAGTCAAACCACTGCTTGATGAACCGCGCGTCACCGCCACCATAGACACTGGGTATAGACACGGACTATACAGTGTTAGCTGTCTGAGTGAAGATCAAGTCTGGACATGCGGGGAGAACAAAACCATGAAGCTGCTCAACCTCCAGAGTAAACTACTGACATCAATACAAACCAAGTCAGGGAACACACCGGGGGACATAGCAGTGACACGGGACGGAGATCTTGTTTATACTGACTCTAATGATAAAACTATAAACTTAATTAAGAATAAACAGATACAGACCCTGATCACACTACAGGGGTGGGATCCTCTCTATGTCTGCTGTACCGCGGATAACGACCTCCTGGTTACCATGATCAGTGATGATGGAGAACAATCCAAAGTCGTGCGTTACTCCGGCTCCACAGAGAAACAAAGCATTCAGTTTGATGATCAGGGTCGTCCTCTCTACTCATCTGATGACATTAAATACCTCAGTGAGAACAGGAACCTGGATATCTGTGTGGCTGACACTAGTGCAGTAGTGGTGGTCAATCAGTCAGGAAAACTCCGATTTAGATACACTGGTCATCCCTCTAATACCGAGCAATCATTTACTCCACGCGGCATCACTACAGACAGCCAGAGTCACATCCTGACAGCAGACTTTAACTATCACCGTATCCACATCCTAGATCAGGACGGACAGTTCCTCCGTTACATTCACGGTGATTTAGAGCTTCCATTAGGTTTATGTGTGGACATCAGAGACAACCTCTTTGTGGCTGAGTTAGGCACTGCTAAAGTGAAGAAAATCCAATATCTATAAACACAGTGTTAATTACACCTCTCTAGTGTTAATTACACAGCTCTACAGTGTTAATTACACAGCTCTACAGTGTTAATTACACAGCTCTACACAGTGTTAATTACACAGCTCTACAGTGTTAATTACATGTCTGAAACATGTTCATTACATATCTTTACAGTGTGTGTTAATTACAACATCATGTTAATTGCATCACTTGTTAATTACAACCCTGTGTTAATTACAGCCCCTGTGTTTGTGATGTGTAATTAACATGTACTTCTGCTAGCAAGTTTACTGAAAATAAGTCATTCACTGGTGTTTAGTAAAATCTGTATTATATTTAGTAAAACATCATTAATCTTAGTATACTAATTACTGATCCAAATGTGTTACTAGTTAATTATCTATTTATTTACAATCTTTTGTGGACTAATTTGACTGTGTTACTAGTTATCTATATACAATCTTTTGTGGACTAATTTGACTGTGTTACTAGTTATCTATATACAATCTTTGGTGGACTAATTTGACTGTGTTACTAGTTATCTATATACAATCTTTTGTGGACTAATTTGACTGTGTTACTAGTTATTTCTATACAATCTTTTGTGGACTAATTTGACTGTGTTACTAGTTATTTATATGCAATCATTTGTGGACTAATTTGACTGTGTTACTAGTTATCTATATACAATCTTTTGTGGACTAATTTGACTGTGTTACTAGTTGTCTATATACAATCTTTTGTGGACTAATTTGACTGTGTTACTAGTTATCTATATACAATCTTTGGTGGACTAATTTGACTGTGTTATTAGTTATATATCTATATACAATCTTTTGTGGACTAATTTGACTGTGTTACTAGTTATCTATATACAATCTTTGGTGAACTAATTTGACTGCAATACTAGTTGTTTATCTTATCAAATCTTTTAAAGAAACATGAATAATTGTGAAGTACTTAGAGTTTTTATTTTGTTAGTATTTTGTGTGTAGCCATGAATTATAGTACATCCACAACACTTACATATTATTTGGATGTCCTTGTTTTAGTGTGATAAACTACTAATTGAACATTTTTCTTTTTATTAATTATGTATTTCAATATGTGTTATAATTTTCAATGAATATATTAGATAAACATGATACAGAGTTCAGTCTTACATTATTACTGAGTACTTACTTAGATTTGTAGTACTGTAACAGAGAGTGACCCCAAACGTTCGGTCTTCATCACAGATCTTCAGATTCAAGGTCACAGTCTTCTGTTGACCATCAATAACATCACGACACTCCACAGTCCTACAAAATCAACACAGACAAAGTGTATTCATATCAAACCGAACTGTTTGTAATTCAGAACTAGAGTCCAGTCTATTACATGGTGTATTTAGTTTGATTTAGAATTGAATCCAAGACCAATATACAACTAGTCAGGTGTTGTAATCACTGAGCTACCATGACCAGTCTATCGAGACCCGTGTATTACTAGACAGGTGCTCTAACTGAGCTACCATGACCAGTCTATCGAGACCCGTGTATTACTAGACAGGTGCTCTAACTGAGCTATCATGACCAGTCTATCGAGACCCGTGTATTACTAGACAGCCTGCTCTAACTGAGCTATCCATGACCAGTCTATCGAGACCAGTGTATTACTAGACAGGTGCTCTTACTGAGCTACCATGACCAGTCTATCGAGACCCTTGTATTACTAAACAGGTGGTCTAACTGAGCTACCATGACCAGTCTATCGAGACCCTTGTATTACTAGTCAGGTGCTCTAACTGAGCTACCATGACCAGTCTATCGAGACCCTTGTATTACTAGACAGTTGCTCTAACTGAGCTATCCATGAAGCGGATTTCCATATGATCCATGAATATCAGTCTGGATAGCTCAGTGGTTAGAACACCTGACTAGTAACACAGGGGTTTCAGATAAACTGGTCATGGTGGTTCAGTGGTTAGAACACCTTACTAGTAACACAGGGGTCTCAGATAAACTAGTCATGGTAGCTCAGTGGTTAGAACACCTGACTAGTAACACAGGGGTTTCAGATAAACTGGTCATGGTGGTTCAGTGGTTAGAACACCTGACTAGTAACACAGGGGTTTCAGATAAACTGGTCATGGTAGCTCAGTGGTTAGAACACCTGACTAGTAACACAGGGGTCTCAGATAAACTGGTCATGGTGGCTCAGTGGTAGATTGTTCACTTTATAACTGAGAGGATGGAAGTTTGAGATGCCTTCATGCCACGTCAAACCAAAGATGCAAAACCTAAGATGTAAACATTGGTATTTAGATTTATTCTAAAGTGTTCTTTAATTTTTTCAAATTTGGTAGGCCAAAAATGGCATATTGTGGATCATGTTCTTTTATTTTTCTATTTTCTAATGATGAATTATCTTCAACAACAAGAGGTACTGTGAGTAATGCTCACTAAGAATACCCCCCGCTTACCCCAATCTCCCAAAGGGTGCTCCATGCGATGAATAAAGCCGTTAAAGAATTTAAATGGAAACCATATTGCTACTTCGATGTCCAGTGCACGTGACCTTTGGACCCCAAAATCCATAGGGAACATCTTCATCCCATGAGTAGTCCATATGTATGATATGGTGACTGTAGGTGGAAAGGATAATGCTTTAGAGCCCGGAAACCATTGCGTCTACAGACGGACGGACAACCCGATTCCAGTATACCCCCCCCCAACTTGTTGCGAGGGGTATAATTAGCACTTTTACTTGGTTGTGAGATGGCTTCCAGATCACTCTGTTGTTAGAACACCTGACTAGAGATTCTGGGACCCTGGGGTCAAATTTCAATCTGTTCAATTGCTTTTTCTGAACGTGGGATATAAGCGTGTCTACAAATATGCATGGAACATTAAGCTGTGCTACAGTCTATACGAGACAAATGCCCCCGCTTGTGGGGCACAGAAACACACATCTGTCACTTATCAAATTAACAGAATTGACTCATACTGCCTCCACTATGTTGGGGCTTGGTCAGATAGTCAGAATATACTTTAACTGTATGCTAATGTCCCACTGACTAACCTCATGTTTCCCTGGATCTGGGAGAACTTGAAATTTCTGTACAACCAATCACTTCACGCCAAATTCTACAAACAGACCAAGGATGTGTCAAAATTTTTACACATAATGCAGAAATTTAATCAAGTGATTATGCTGAATCATTGGTAGCTTGGTGATAATGTTAACTAGATACATTGCCTTGACAAACAGGATTCATTGATTAAGATATCACATTCAAAATTATTCAGAAAAGTCAATCAATCACTGACACGACATTGACCACAGTTTCATCTTCAGTATTCATGATTTTGTATTAAATCTAGTTATCTTGCTGTTCACACTTAAACTTCTATCTTGGATAATATCAGACAGCTTTAAAACAAGAGGGTCATGGGACACATTATCCACCTGAGTCACCTTGGACCATATTCAAAGATTTTCTCTATATATTTCACGTATAAAACTTTGATCCAATATTCTGGCTCCAACTCACCCCAGGGGAACATGATTTTGACAATTTAAATCTGCACCATGTCAAAAAGTTACCATGTAAATTTGAATTTTTTTTTAAAAGTTTTAATTCTACAAGATTTTCCCTGTATATTCACATGGAAAAATTTGATCCCTTATTATGGCCCAACTTACAGGGGGGGGGGGGGGGGGGGCATGATTTTAATAAACTTGAATCTGCACCATGTCAGGAAACTGCCATATGAATTTCCACTTTTCTGGCTATTGAGAACAAGAGGCCCACAGGCCTTATCGGTCACCTGGATACTAGTGGAAAAAGTATCACTACTTCCATGGGTTATGAAATCTAGAAAAAAATCCCTGTTCTGAATATCTAAGCTAAATTCTAATGTTCAGCAATAGTATACAACAAGATGTATTCTTAAAACGTCACTGCCCTCAAAAGTGCATACACTGAAGAAAAGCTTTAAATAATAGGTGTGTTAACATTAAAACATAAAAATATATGACTAATTTGCACTC
The DNA here is from genome assembly GCF_947568905.1 of Ostrea edulis. NCBI lineage: Eukaryota > Metazoa > Mollusca > Bivalvia > Ostreida > Ostreidae > Ostrea > Ostrea edulis. The sequence goes on along the minus strand of NC_079172.1, from coordinate 768,748 downwards.
ATCCTAACGTCATAACCCTGGGTTGTGAATTTTACCATTTTTTGTACATCCTTTTCTGCTATTCCTAAGTATGCATTTAGATTTTATACAGTATCAGCAAACTTACACATAAATACTATTTATCAAGTTTGGTCTCAAAACCCTTACTCTGGGTAAAATCAAATTTACAATTTTCGTAAAAGACTACCAGCTCCACCCATTTAGTTTCAATTTAGTACCAAAAGCACTAAATTAAATGTGTTTTAAGTGTTCTACACGTAAAAACTATATAACAACTATATAACAAGTTTGACCCCGCCCTGGAGTCAGAACCCCTACCCCGGGGATCATGAAATTTATAATTTTGGTAGAGGTCTTCCTGCTCTATATCACTATGCATTTAGTTGTTCTTACAGCCCAGTACCTAAGTACTTCGTTGAAAATACGGATGCATCTGGTGCATCAAAATTGGTACCGTATAAGTTTTACACGTGTGTGGCTCTTGAGAAGAATATTTTTTAAAATTAGTCATTTTGGGGCAGTTTTTGCCCTGTCCCTAAACCACCAGGGGTGCAGGAATCCTGAAATTTACAAATTATGTTCCCTTTGTTCCAAATATGTTTCATACCAAATTTGAAAAGAATTGGAATGATATTAATCAAGAAGAAGTTAAAAATGTCTATTGTTCACACACTTAATAACTGACCATTTTGGCCCCACCCTGATACTTAAAACTCCTAAACCTGGGGTTATCAAATTTACAATTTTGGTAAAGGACTACTTGTTCTTTCTAAATATCTTTTTACTTTCAATTTATTATCAATAGCATAAATGAAGATGCAATTTAAGTGTTTTACACATAAACACTATGAAACAAGTTTTGCCCCGCCCCTAGGGCCCCAGGGGAGCTGGAGCCCTGAAATTTACAATTTATGTCCCCCTTGTCCCTATGATGCTTCATACTATATTTGAAAAGAATTGAACTGGTAGTTATTAAGAAGTTAAAAATGTTCAATTGTTCACGCACGACGGACGGACACCAATTGCAATACTCTGGTCAACTGAGTAACCTACAAAGGTTTTTGAAGATTTTTTCTATAAATTTGCATATAAAAATTTGCTTCCCTATTGTGACCCCACCCATCCCCTGGGGCCATTATTTGAATAAACTTCAATCAGCTCTATGTCAGGAAGCTTCGGATCCATATAAATTTGAACTTTTCTGGCCCAGTGGCTATTGAGAAGATTTGTAAATGACCAAACCCTATTTTTGCATTTTTGTAACCATCTCTTTTTGATGGGAACATGGCCCTTTATTTGAGCAAACTAGAATCCCATTTGCCCAAGGATGATTTGTGTTAGGTTTGGATTAAATCTCCAGAGTGGTGGAGTGGTTCTGGAGACTATGAAAATGATGAAAAGTTTACAACGACAGTGACAATGACAGACAATGGGGAGTTTTGATCCGAAACGCCCACTTGAGCCTCTGACTCAGACAGGTAAGCTAAGAAATCATCGGTAGATATTTTGGACAAACACGAATGCCCCTGCTCCATGACCAGTTCATAGTGGAGACAAAATATGGGACATTTTACATAATGCCATTAACAAACCTGATATTTTTACAGAGTCTCAGAAAAAGTACCCTCATCAATCAGCCTTACATCTCTGGTGACCGCTACTCTACAATATGTCACAGTCTCAGGACAATTCCTCGTCAATCAGCCGGACTCTTCCAGTGACCAATACCCTGTAAAATTTATTCGCACATTAATCACAAATTGACTTAATAACACCACTATATTATGCTTAAAGGGGCATAAACAAGATTTGGACTAAAAATTTCTAATCTTATTTTTTCATTTGTAATATTTATTATGTTTAACTGGGGTATTTCTAATGGTCAGTAAAATTTTGGATGGTCAATTCTTGAGTTTTAAATGAGATACAACACTCTCAATTCTTAGTTATGTAAACAGGGCCCGTGTGATGTTTTTGCAAGTTTGTTACAGTTTAAATTTTAATTTACTTCACAAAAGAATTGCATTGGATGAACATTTAATGTAAGATTCATGTAAACATCCATATTTGCTGAATCTGTATGTCTGAAGTACATGTATAAAGCTTTAATCACCAAACAACAAAGTGTATGTTTCAGAGAACTTTTCTGTTTAAAGTTTCTTTTCCAACAAGTTTCAGATTTCAAAAAAGCCTCCATCACCTATTTCATGCCCAATAGAAATGAAAACAAAATGCCTCCCATCCTCATCTGGTGTTGAGAAAATTGGCCTGAGAACTAGATAATTAATTTCAAGTGCCCTAAATGTTGATCCCCTATTGTGACCCCACCCTACCAACTTTAGAATGATTGCATATCATATATTGTCCTACTGTTTTGTTTTTTGGTTTTTGAGAAAAGATTTTCAAAGATTTCCCCATATATCCCTATGTAAAACAGTGCTTCTTGTAAAGATTCGAAAACGACTCAATCCAATTTTTGCCATTTATTTGTTATCTCCTTTGGAATGGGTTGAAGCCCTATAATTGAACAATCATGGATCCCTTCATCCAAGTATGATCTGTTCTAAGTTGAAATTGGGTCCTGTGGTTCTAGAGAAGGGTTCAAGAATCCTGAAATTTACAAATGATGTCCCCCTTGTCCAAAAGATGCTTGAAATGAAATTTGAGAAGATTTGGAATGGTAGTTATCAAGAAGTTAAAAATATTCAATTATTAACACACGACAAAGGACGCAGACCAATTATTATAGGTCACCTGAGTAAACAAGAAATACGTAAAGTTTACAGAAAAAGGGGTGGATGGGAAGGAGAGATAATAAATTTCACATCAGCTTATACCGGATTTATCAAAACTATATAGCTTAAGTTTAGTGAAAAGGACGAATTTTACCCGCTCTATCTGGAAGACTATTTCCAGAAATGAATCAGATGGTAAGACAGCCTCTTTCTGCTTGTAGGAGGAAGAAAGTGATCCTGTGGTCAGGCTGTCATCATCTCTTGAGACCCAGGAAGCTGAAAAACCAAAGTGTCAATAAGTGCTGGAATGACCAGAAATCAGAAATCATTAACCTTTGACCCCATATTGAGGCCTCATCCTACTCACACAGTGTTTTCCCTAAGAACAGGCCGCCGGCCAAATTGACCGTTTCAAACGATTTTCTGGCCGGTTCAAATATAAAAAATCAAAAAATAATATGTTTTCAATTTCAGTGATGTTGATTTACACGATCGATCTTTGAAAAGAATGTATGCGGTAGCAATTGGTTGACTATAAATATCTTTCATATTTCTTCCTTGTTTATGTTTTTATCGAGAGCTTTTTGAAACGGCGATTTTGATTGGACGATATTTTAAACTCTCACCTTGCGCGTGAGAAGCATATGGCAGTGAAAAATAATGAAGCGTCGAACGAATACATTACATGATTTCTTCCAGTCAAAACATCGCAAAGGTGTATATTTAACACCACAGTGACTGTGACTAACTTGTCTGAGGTAAAAATGTTCAACCCTTTGGTATATATTTAAAAATGTAGGTTAAAAAGTGGCATATGAACAAGGGTCATTTTGCCCCCTGAAATGCCTCATAATGCAGGATTTTGCGTCTAATTTTCCAAAATTTCCATACCCTCCCCCCCCCCCCCCCCCCCCCCCTGGCCTTTTACAATTCTAAATGGGCCTGTTCAAATGAAATGAATGGAAAACACTGCTGACAATGTGAACAAACTTGAATCTACTCTATGTCAGGAAACGTTCATGCATATTTCAACTTATTTGCCCCAAATTTTCTTAAGAATAAGATTTTTAAACGACCACACCCCAGTTTTGCCTTTTCTTGATTATTTCACCTTCAAGTGGACATGTTTCTTGGTTTGATCTTAAATCCAGGCAAAGACGCTTTGTGACAAGTTTGGTTGAAACTGACTCAATGGTTTTGGAGAAGACCAAAAAGTTTACAGATGGTCAGACAGACGTATGATTGATAAAATGTGATCAGACAATTTCACTTGAGCCTTTGGCTAAGGTGAACAAAAACCAATTTGGTCCCACCCTGTTCCCAAAACACCTCTCCCCAGAATCATGAATTTTGTAACTAAATGTGAGGCTGTAATGAAGATTTCGTTTAAATCAGTAAATTTTTGGTTGCTTTTGCCCCCCCCCCCCCCCCCCCTTCCTTAGGAGGTCACAAGTCCTGAAATTTAGAATTTGTCTCCCTCTTGTTCCAAAGATGCTTCAAATCCAGTTTGAAAAGAATTGAAAGTCAGTTATCAAGAAGAGGTTAAAATGGTCAATTGTTAACAGTCGATAGAGGACATTCAACTACGGACACAGACAATGCATCCCCTGTCGACGGTCACACCCGCCGTGAGTCGTATATCCTGATCAGGTAAACGGAGTTATCCATAGTCAAAATCAGTGTGCCAAGAACGGCCTAACAATCGGTATGAAACACGTTGGACAGCATTAGATCCAAATGATAGGTTGTAATAATAATTACAAACATGATTTATCTAGTCTAAGGGAGATAACTGTAGGAGTTGTAACAAAATGAGAAAATCGAATACTTCTCCGACTCTTCTTTCAGTAAATGAAACCTCGCACTGATTGCTACATCTCAGCAAGACAACAGTAATGTTTATCAAAGTGTTCAGCCTCCACCAGCAGGTAATGATGAACTGAGAACAATTCTTCTATCCTCCGACACTCCTACTCTCCACCAGCAGGTAATGATGAACTGAGAACAATTCTTCTATCCACCGACACTTCTACTCTCCACCAGCAGGTAATGATGAACTGAGAACAATTCTTCTATCCTCCGACATTTCTACTCTCCATATCACACAAGTCACTGCAAAAATCCAACGATACGTTACGGTATAAACTGATAATTTAAATGAGGCTGATATGCGTAAAAGATATTTCCAGCTGGTGAACGTCAAGACCCTTAGGAGAAATGAGTCTTCACATGTCGCCTATGATGAAAGCGATTCAACACCCAACACCCCCCCCCCTTACTCGGGGGATGGGTGAGGGTAGATGACATGTATAGTAACCCCTGTGCTCAGGGTGGGTGAGTGATGACACGTACAACAATCCCTGTACTCAGGGGTGGGTGAGTGATGACACGTACAACAATCCCTGTACTCAGGGGTGGGTGAGTGATGACATGTACAATAACCCCCTGTACTCGTGAGGGTGAGTGATGACATGTACAATAACCCCCTGTACTCGTGAGGGTGAGTGATGACATGTACAATAACCCCCCTGTACTCGTGAGAGTGAGTGATGACATGTACAATAACCCCCTGTACTCGTGAGTGATGATATTTACAATAATCCCTGTACTCAGGAGTGGGTGAGTGATGACATGTATAATAATCCCTTGTACTCGAGGGTGGGTATGGCGTTCTTCCAGCCAGCAACACAAACTGTATACTCTTTTGATAAGTATACCTTCTCGAAAATCAAATTAGTGACAAAGAATACACAAGGACACTTACTAAATAATAGCACTTTCGTAGTCCTGGGGCATGTGCTTTAAGCATTTCAATGCATCACCTGGAATACGGATGTTGTGGCGACTCCTCTGAGAGTGACCTTGAAGTACAGGTGGTAACCACTGACCGGATGACCCAGACAATGATCCTGGTCAAGCGGCAAATTCTTCCTACCAGGCTTCTGAAAAAAAACCACTGTCATTTGTCTGAGAGAATAAAAATGTTAATCAAGAAACACAAACAACTTTCACAGGTCATGCCGGGAAGAACCAAAGCTAACAAGAGACTCATGGGCCACATCGCTCACCTGAGTTACCTTCGCCCATATCTAAAGATTTTCCTTATATTTATGGATGTAAAACTTTGATCCCTATTGTAGCCCCAACCTAACCCTTGGGGCCATGATGTTTACAAAATTGAATTTTCATTATGTCAGGAAGCTTTCATGTAAATGTAAAATTGTTTGGCCAGATGATTCTTGGAAAGAAGATTTTAAAATATTTTCCTATCTATTTGTATGTAAAATTTGATCCCTTATTGTGGCCCTATCCTTCACCTTGGGGTGGGGGTGGGGGTGTGGACATAATTTTAATAACAAACTTGAATTTGCACTATGTCAAGAAGTTTCATGTAAATTTGTACTTTCCTGAACGGTGGTTCTTGAGAAGAAGATTTTTTAATGACCCCACCCTATTTTTGCATTTTTGTGATCCCTTTTGAATATATCTGGTCGCCATTTTCAAATTTCTAGTCGCCATTTTCAAAATTTCTACTCGCCATGGTAAAAGATTTTGTAAATAAGACTTGCAAGAAAAAAATCAACACCCATGCATGCGTTTTGTTTGTTTTATTTTTAAACTGAATAGAAAGGTGCTGTGAAACATGCTGGATGCTAACAAGTCAAATATTTACTCTGGCAAAAGTTGTATTGCATTGGGCCATCCTGTATATTTTACAGTACGCTTCTGGGGAAGAAAACCCGCGTTCCACACAAGGATTTGCTTTAAGGTCCTCAATAATGGACCTTCACTACTTATGTGAATAAGAGCTTCTACTTTTGTTGGATCTTTTGCTGAACAATCAGTACCAGCATCAATAAGAACACTACATGTGTACATCCCCAGTTTGTAATTGTCTTTGAAAATTAGCAGCAACAGTTGCCCCGCTCGACTTACTGTTAAAAATGCAGTCACGGACAAAGATACGTCTCTTACTGTTACCGTGAATAGTCACACTTCCATGTTTGAAAGATGTACACCTGGTCGTAGCAAAATCGGACAATGGGTGTCCAGAAATGGTTGACGTTCCTGGCTGATTAGCCTCACAAATTCTGCTAAACATTTTTTTTGCCATCTCTGTATATCAACCACGAAAATTCCTTTAGCCATTTCAGGACTGGGGTTCTTCCTTTACGTTTGCATTTTTCTTTAGACACAGCTATGTCATTTTAAGATGCAGAACTTTTGCCGTGTGATTCTCGAATTTCTCTGTTACATGTACTACGCTGAGGTTTCTAATTCTTACTACCAATAACTCCAAAGTGCTCTAACCCTCGTTTTCCCGTCATCTTTATTGCTTTCAAACGCTGCTTTGACCGAGACTGAAAAATATTTATTCAGACTTCCGATCCCGATTATAAAATTTTATTAGATGCCCATTTTTTCTCCACTCGCGAAAATGCGACTTAGTTATAATCTCTAGTCGCAAAATCGATTTTCTGGTCGCAAATGCGACCATTTTACTCGCAACTTGGAGCACCGACATGACCCTTCATACTCGTTATTCACACCGCGGCCATTTGGAATCGAAAACGAGGCTCGGAACGCAAACAATGGAATCCATCACTATCAGCACTAAGTCAGCTTGGAGTAAAAACCTTCAACATGTCCCTCATATTACTCAGGATAAAGTGGAGAAGTGGGCAAATGAGACTGCCAAAATCCCTAGATCCAAACAACAGAAGGGTTACGGCAACTTTATAGAAGGTTTTATACATGAAGTCGAAAGTAAGTATAGCTCTGTGGACAGTATCACTATGACTATACAACGCTGACAATATTAAACGGTATTTGGTAGTTGGATGGTTTTTTTTTTAAATTTCATACATAAAACAGTATGGGAAAATAGCAGCTAAGTGACTATGAATATTCGTGGATTATGATTTTAAAGTTCTAAATACACTTTTATTTGTTGCTGATTTCGACCGAATTTCCTCTATATATCAGCTGTTTATCAGGAAATAAGAATTTAGCTGGAATTACTTTTCCTATAATTATGCTACATGTATAGTATATATTCATTGTATCTTACTTGCTTAAGATATCGAGTAATGGAGTATAAAATCAGTGGAGAATTAGGATTTTATATCATTTTGTCTCTTGCTTTAGTACAAACATGTGAGGATGTAGTGCGTGTCAGAGCCAAGGCATTCCCATCGATGAAAAAAAATAATCCACCATATAAGTTAATGGTTCGCTAGTTCAATAGTTTAATTGTTGGTTGTTTCATTTAGTTCACATTGATTTTAAGTATTTGTTTGTTTGTTTTTTGGAAAGGGAGGGGGTAGTTTTGTGTATGTGTGTTTCTTTGTTTCACTATTGCAGACCAGAGGTATGTTTTAAAGGGAAAAAAATTATTTGAATTATTCAAAACATGTCCAGCAGTCATGAATGATAAGTTTCAAATAATTGCAGAATAGTCAACCATTTTTCAATTTACTTGAAAAATACATATAAAAATTTGTGATATTTGCTTATTTTGACATGCCATTAAATTAAAATGCCGATGGTCATTTCATTTTCAATTGTAATTGATTTATTATTTTTTCCCTTTTGAAAGTTTGCTTATTGATCCTAATATTTATATACAAAACACAAATAGATAGGGATGTTCAATGATATGATATGAATATTTTGTGTAATATGGTAATAAGCCAAATGTTAAATTTAAACTAGGGGGCTATATACATGAACCCCTGATACACTGCAGGAAAAATATTGGTTAATTGTGATAGATGTATTGTTATTGTTCATTTCTAAAGTGTTTTAGTACAGATTGACAAAAAAAATTAAAATTATATAAAAACATTTTTTCTTTTGCAGGTTGAGTTTTGTCGAACGTCTTCAGACATATTGTTTTCACAATGTGAATGTAAAGCTGGGAATGGGCACTGTAGTCATAGTGTAGGATTATTGTACCTTTTGTGCCACTATTTAAGGTATCCATTATCAAATTTCTCACATTATATTCTTATTTTTTTGTAATTTAACAGTTTTAAGAAACATACTGTATTTATAATTTAAGTTCATAATTATATATTCTAAATGACTTTCATTTCTAAAATCTTGAAAAACATGTTTAAGTTAATGCTAAAGTAAAGAAGCCATACTGCAGACAAATGATGATATTTTAAAAATTATTAAGCTAGTAATAAGGCCATTTTTATTACACTTATAAGCTACAGAACAATGCATAAGATTTAGTTTTAGTGCACATGAGCTTAAAGCTCAAGTGAGGTTTTTTGATCACTTTGTCTGGTGTCCGTCTGTAAACTTACAGCATGGCCATGAATACTCATATTATTATGCATGCATCCCCAGGTAGTGCAGGTTCAAGCGTTCTCAATCTGACTCGATAATACACGATTAAACAGGAGATTGTCATAATTGGTTTGATTACTATTTAATCCGGTTTAGTTAAGTTGCATAATTTGCATAAAGTTTATGCCTAATCCATGCTTGATATATAACACCTTTTTTTATTCCTATGAGGATATGCAAAGTTTACAGCTTACATAGGCAAGATGATGTTTGACCATGTGACCTTTGCCTAGGAGTTTGAACCAAATTTTAAAACTTTAACTTTTCTCTTAACTTCTGAATTGTGAGTGATAAATCTTTTTTTATTTTGTGTATACATCCAACGTGACAAAACCTTTCTTTTTGGTACCAGATTTAAAAAAAAAAATCACAATAGCTGTACAACAGCAGGGCCAAGATGACTTGTATGAGCTATGTGACCCATGAACTTCTTGTTAAAAATCTAATCCTCAACAAAATAATTTGGCTTTTTATATACTTATTATATAGACTTGGTCTGAAGGCTGTACCACCAATGCAAAGTAAAACGTCTTTACCGCAGACCTGGCATGTTCCCCAGAGAATCGAGGGTTTGGAACCAAAACCAGTACATAGTTTAGAAATATGCAAGGTATTTTTTTTTATGATTCAAATTTATTTGCATGAAGGATTTCTTAGTCTTGTCCACTGAAAAGGGGGGGGGGGGATACGACAACCAGACTTGCAACTATAATCATCTCCAAATTCTTTTTTCATTTAAATATTACCTGTTTACACTCCACACCTGCAAATACTGGACCATTGAATCCAAGTCTACATAATTATAATATGAGCTGTCTTGGTGAATGGTGATTGTTATTAAAATTAAGATTGCTGATGTAAATAACTATATATATATATATATATATATATATATATATGTGTGTGTATACTATATGTGATGCTGAGATATTAAAAGAAAACCCCCTATTTTCTCTACATTCAATACTGAGTCTGTAAAGGTCAAACAAACAATTTTGAAAACTAATGCCTAAATAAACAGATAAATTGTTGTTCTTTGATAAATTTCATATGTTCCCTCCATAATTTTACAGGTGAATCCTAAAAAGCAACCACCTAAGAAGAAAAGGCGGGTCACTGAAGGTGTCCTTCCAAACATATACTGTCCGGTTAAAACGATTCCGTGTGTACAGTTTAAGACGACATTACTTGAGCAGCTCACAGCCATGAAGAGCGATGCACAGATTTTACGCATTTTATCTACCGACAGTTCAAGTGAAACAGAGTCTCTATCTAAGTTTGGACCAGTACCCAAAGGATCTGTGCTTTCTTATCAACAAAAACCACATACCTCTGTTGATGATATAATAAACCACAATGAAGAGCAAGAATTCCCTGATTTATTACTTCCAGAACAGCCTCGTCATTATAACAGAGTGTTGAACAATGCAGAACATGATGTTTTCATGGGCATGCACATTGATCGTCCTCATGCGTTGGAATTGGAGGAACAAACGCGATTGCAGAGTGTCACTAAGTTATGGCACAACATTCGTCGGCATAGGATGACCTCAACAATGTTTAAGGACATATGTGCAAGGAGGGCAGATCATGAGAAGTTAGCTGTGCGTCTTTTAAAATCCAAAAATATACAGACTGTTGCTATGAAATTTGGCTTGCAAAATGAACCTGAAGCAGCAAAATTATATTCCGATATAACTGGAAATAATGTGTACTTGTGTGGCTTTGTTATAAACCCAAGTTCTCCGCATCTTGGAGCATCACCAGACAGAAAAATATATGACCCAAATTCTGCATCACAGTATGGACTTCTAGAGATCAAATGTCCGGACAAAGATTCTTTTCAAGAATGCGCGTACCTTAAAAGGACCAATGATGGGACATACAAACTCAAGCATTCTCATCAATATTACTACCAAGTGATGGGACAGATGGCACTTGCTGGGCTCCATTGGTGCGACTTTTTTGTGAAATGTAGACAGGATTACCATAAAGAGAGAATAAACTTTAATGAAGAGAAGTGGGAAGAAATCAAGTTGTCTCTGGACAGATTTTACTTTAATTATTTCTTGCCCGAAATTCTCAGAATGATGTAAATGCATTTATTACTTAACATCGATGTCAGTAATTGCTGCTCAGAATTTATTGAACATAACAGTATACAATACTTCATAGTGATTTTTGTAATCTTGATGTTGCCAGAATTGCTTTTACCTCTATAATTGGTATATGTAATTTAATTTCAGCAAGGTTGAGGAATATATATCATGAGACAACTTGCTATAGTACACTGTATTCCAATAAATATATACCTCTGTAATTTTCGTAATTATAATGGTCATTGCTTATCAACATAAAATTCAAATTTGCCTCGATGTAATCTACTCATAAATAAAAACTTTTTATTTCTTCAAATATTTATTTTATATCACATGAATAAGTTGTACACATGTAAATGTATGTGCACTGAAAACGTGTACTGCTATACAATCATAAGTTTATAATTGTACTGATAACAAATTGACAATACTCATTGAAGACATCATAGAGACATCTCTATAAAACACTCTGTAAAAATGACATATTAAATGTATTTTTTTTAAACCCAGGTACTTTAGAATTTCACATGTATATATTCAATGTTTTTATAACAGCTATAATGTACAAGGTCTGAAAAATGTCAAGTAAAAGCTGTGAGAGGAGTTGATTGCACAAAGTAGATACCTATTACAGGGAAGCCCACCCGCCATTCACCATACTATAAGACAGATGCACGTGTGCAACTCGGTCAAAAATTAAACACCCAACGTAATTGAACTTTGACCCCTTACGGAGTTATTGGACCTTTCGCAGAAACCATTGTTATCGCTTCTCCTTTTTAACCGTAAAGGCAGGGATCAACATTTACGTTTGTCCGCTTGTCCGGTACCAGTGGAAAAACATTTCGGACAAGTGAATATTGATGGGCACTTGTCCGATTGGACAAGTGCTTTTTTATGTAAAGAAGTCTCCAAACAATTTTGTGAAAAGTTGATCAGTAGTTGAGAGTCTGAAGTACATGTATAATGCATGAAAATGAACTTCAATCGCTATGTAAACTAGCTGAGTCAAACTCAATCGGGATTGGTGTTCACTTATTGCGTACTACTTTCAATCACCCATTGCAAATACGGCCCTGAGAATACAAATATTACACCCCTACTATGTAATATTTAGAATCGAATAATTTACGCACGACCCCTTAGCACGAGTTATCCTCCCTGAATTTTGAAAAGAAAGTAGAAAAGAAAACAGAACGACTGACAACATACCGGCTATTTTGATGAACTCTTGCTTAGTTTTTCGTGCTTGTGCATCTCTGGGAAATACAATGAATTGTTGTCGAACTCTAAGGATGGCATCCGTGACCGATCTACAGCATCTACCGACGGTGGACTCGGAAACATTGATACTATCACCTATAAGTTTGTGGTATGCGCCTGTCGCAAAGAACCTGAGGCATACAAACAGCTGCAAGAGCGGAGGTAAGTTTTTTGTGCTGTCTATCAAAGCCCCGCCTATCAAGTCCAGTAGATACACGACTGATGCCTGCCGAAATCTATACCGCTCGAAAAGCTCATCGTCCGTGTAGGCTTCTAAAGGGTTCAGTCGGTCCCGAATAACCCTTTTTGATGGTCGATTCCGATATCTCAGAAACCTACGTCGTCTGCGACGTCTACCTGCCATATTGAATATGCTTGAGGAAAATTTTAAGGTTGCTATGAAGCTAACCTTAACTATTTGAGGATTTCCTCAAGATTATCACTTGAGGAAACCTCAAATTTATGTGGTGACGGTGACTTGAGTGTGAAGTTAAGTATTTGAGGGAAAACCTCAGAGTTGAGGTTGAGGAATGAGTTGAGTGATGTTGGTGACGGCGGGGCCTAGGCTATTAGGATATATAAAAAGATTGGAAATAAATTAATGAGGTATATTAAAAAACCTGGCCGGAATGGACCGATCTCAATAAAAATACTATTCTAAAAGTGATGTAATAGACTTCTTGAAATGTCACTATCTCCTAAAATACTTTGAGTATTTTCATTCGGTAATCTTTCCGCATATCTTTGAAACCAGGGCTATTAATATATATAAAAAGATTGGAAATAAATTTATGAGTTATATTGAAAAACCTGGCCGAAATGGACCGTTCTCGACAAAAATACTACTCTAAAAGTGATGAAATTGACTTGTTGAAATGGCACTATCTCCTAAAACACTTTGAGTATTTTCATTCGGTAAAGTTTCCGCACATCTATCAAACCAGGGCTATTAGGATATATAAAAATATTGGAAATAAATTAATGAGGTATATTGAAAAACCTGACCGGAATGCACCAATTTCGACAAAAATACTACTATAAAATAATGGAATAGACTCGTTGAACTGGCACTATATCTTAAAATACTTTGAGTATTTTCCTTCGGTAAAGTTTCCGCACATCTATGAAACCAGGGCTATTAGGATATATAAAAATATTGGAAATAAATTAATGAGGTATATTGAAAAACCTGGCCGGAATTGACCGATCTCGACAAAAATACTACTCTAAAACTGATGAAATAGACTCGTTGAACTGGCACTATCTCCTAAAATACTTTGAGTATTTTCATTCAGTAAAGTGTCCGCACATCTGTGATAACAGGGCTATTAGAATATATAAAAAGATCGGAAATAAATTAATGAGGTATATTGAAAAACCTGACCGCAATGGAACAGATCTCAACAAAAATACTATTCTAAAAGTGATGATATAGACTTGTTGAAATGGCACTATCTCCTAAAATACTTTGAGTATTTTCATTCGGTAATCTTTCCGCATATCTTTGAAACCAGGGCTATTAATATGTATAAAAATATTGGAAATAAATTTATGAGGTATATTGAAAAACCTGGCCGAAATGGACCGATCTCGACAAAAATACTACTTTAAAATAATGGAATAGACTTGTTGAAATGGCACTATCTCCTAAAATACTTTGAGTATTTTCATTCGGTAAAGTTTTCGCACATCTATGAAACCAGGCTATTAGGATATTTAAAAATATTGGAAATAAATTAATGAGGTATATTGAAAAACCTGGCCTTAATGGACCGATGTCAATAAAAATACTATTCTAAAAGTGATGTAATAGACTTGCTGAAATGTCACTATCTCCTAAAATACTTTGAGTATTTTCATTCGGTAATCTTTCCGCATATCATTGGTTTCATAGATGTGTGGAAACAATACGGAATGAAAAAAACTCAAAGTATTTTAGGAGATAGTGCCAGTTCAACAAGTCTATTTCATCACTTTTAGAATAGTATTTTTGTTGAGATCGGTCCATTCCGGCCAGGTTTTTTAATATACCTCATTAATTTATTTCCAATATTTTTTATATATCCTAATAGCCCTGGTGTCATAGATGTGCGGACACTTTTACTGAATGAAAATACTCAAAGTATTTTAGAAGATAGTGCCAGTTCAACAAGTCTATTCCATTATTTTAGAGTAGTATTTTTGTCGAAATTGGTGCATTGGTGAAACTTTACTGAGAGAAAATACTCGAAGTATGTTAGGAAATAGTGCCAGTTCCACGAGTCGATTTCATCATTTTTTGAGTAGTATTTTTGTCGAGATCGGTCCATTCCGGCCAGGTTTTTCAATACACCTCATTAATTTATTTGCAACCTTTTTATATATTCCAATAACCCTGGTTTCACAGATATGCTGAAACATTACCGAATGAGAATACTCAAAGTATTTTAGGAGATAGTGCCAGTTCAACGAGTCTTTTTCATCACTTTTTGAGTAGTATTTTTGTCGAGATCTGTCCATTCCGGCCAGGCTTTTCAATGTATCTCATTACTTTATTTCCAATATTTTTATATATCCTAATAGACCTGGTTTCATAGATGTGCGATAACTTTACCGAATGAAAATACTCAAAGTATTTTAGGAGATAGTGCCAGTTCAACGAGTCTATTCATTATTTTAGAGCAGTATTTTTGTCGAAATTTATTGCACTCCGTCCAGGTTTTTCAATATACCTCATTAATTTATTTCCAATCTTTATCTCCTAAATTTATCTCCTAAAATACTTTGAGTATTTTCATTCGGTAAAGTTTCCGCACATCTATGAAACCAGGGCTATTAGCATATATAAAAATATTGGAAATAAATTAATGAGGTATATTCAAAAACCTGGCCGAAATGGAATGATCTCGACAAAAATACTACTCTTAAACTCATGAAATAGACTCGTAGAACTGGCACTAGTTCCTAAAATACTTTGAGTATTTTCATTCAGTAAAGTTTCCACACATCTGTGATACCAGGGCTATTAGAATATATAAAAAGATTGGAAATAAATTAATGAGGTATATTGAAAAACCTGGCCGCAATGGACCGATCTCAACAAAAATACTATTCTAAAAGTGATGAAAAACACTTGTTGAAATGGCACTATCTCCTAAAATACTTTGAGTTTTTTCATTCCGTAATGTTTCCGCAAATTTATGAAACCAGGGCCATTAGAATATATAAAAAGACTGAAAATAAATTAATGAGGTATGTTAAAAAACCTGACCGGAATGCACCAATTGCGACAAAAATACTACTCTAAAATAATGGAATGGATTCGTTGAACTGGCACTATCTCCTAAAATTCTTTGAGTATTTTCATTCGGAAATCTTTCCGCATATCTTTGAAACCAGGGCTATTAATATATATAAAAAGATTGGAAATAAATTTATGAGTTATATTGAAAAACCTGGCCGAAATGGACCGATCTCGACAAAAATACTATTCTAAAAGTGATGAAATTGACTTGTTGAAATGGCACTATCTCCTAAAACACTTTGAGTATTTTCATTCGGTAAAGTTTCCGCACATCTATGAAACCAGGGCTATTAGGATATATAAAAATATTGGAAATAAATTAATGAGGTATATTGAAAAACCTGACCGGAATGCACCAATTTCGACAAAAATACTACTATAAAATAATGGAATAGACTCGTTGAACTGGCACTATCTCTTAAAATACTTTGAGTATTTTCCTTCGGTAAAATTTCCGCACATCTATGAAACCAGGGCTATTAGGATATATAAAAAGATTGGAAATAAATTAATGAGGTATATTGAAAAACCTGACCGCAATGGAACAGATCTCAACAAAAATACTATTCTAAAAGTGATGATATAATCTTGTTGAAATGGCACTATCTCCTAAAATACTTTGAGTTTTTTCATTCCGTAATGTTTCCGCATATCTTTGAAAACAGGGCTATTAATATATATAAAAAGATTGGAAATAAATTAATGAGGTATATTGAAAAACCTGGCCGAAATGGACGGATCTCGACAAAAATACTATTCTAAAAGTGTTGAAATTAACTTATTGAAATGGCATTATCTCCTAAAATACTTTGAGTTTTTTCATTCCGTAATGTTTCCTCACATCTATGAAACCAAAGCTATTAGGATATTTAAAAATATTGGAAATAAATTAATGAGGTATATTGGAAAAAAATGGCCGGAATGCATCAGTCTCGACAAAAATACGACTCTAAAATAATGGAATAGACTCGTTGAACTGGCACTATCTCCTAAAATACTTTGAGTATTTTCATTCGGTAATGTTTCCGCACATCTATGCAACCAAAGCTATAAGGATATTTAAAAAGATTGGAAATAAATTAATGAGGTATATTGAAAAACCTGGCCGAAATGGACCGATCTCGACAAAAATACTATTCTAAAAGTGATGAAATTGACTTGTTGAAATGGCACTATCTCCTAAAATACTTTGAGTATTTTCATTCGGTAATGTTTCGGCACATCTATGAAACCAAAGCAATTAGGATATTTAAAAATATTGGAAATAAATTAATGAGGTATATTGAAAAACCTGGCCGGAATACACCAATTTCGACAAAAATACGACTCTAAAATAATGGAATAGACTCGTTGAAATGGCACTATCTCCTAAAATACTTTGAGTATTTTCATTCGGTAATGTTTCCGCACATCTATGCAACCAAAGCTATTAGGATATTTAAAAAGATTGGAAATAAATTAATGAGGTATATTGAAAAACCTGGCCGAAATGGACCGATCTCGACAAAAATACTATTCTAAAAGTGATGAAATTGACTTGTTGAAATGGCACTATCTCCTAAAACACTTTGAGTATTTTCATTCGGTAAAGTTTCCGCACATCTATGAAACCAGGGCTATTAGGATATATAAAAATATTGGAAATAAATTAATGAGTTATATTGAAAAACCTGACCGGAATGCACCAATTTCGACAAAAATACTACTATAAAATAATGGAATAGACTCGTTGAACTGGCACTATCTCTTAAAATACTTTGAGTATTTTCCTTCGGTAAAATTTCCGCACATCTATGAAACCAGGGCTATTAGGATATATAAAAATATTGGAAATAAATTAATGAGGTATATTGAAAAACCTGACCGCAATGGAACAGATCTCAACAAAAATACTATTCTAAAAGTGATGATATAATCTTGTTGAAATGGCACTATCTCCTAAAATACTTTGAGTTTTTTCATTCCGTAATGTTTCCGCATATCTTTGAAAACAGGGCTATTAATATATATAAAAAGATTGGAAATAAATTAATGAGGTATATTGAAAAACCTGGCTGAAATGGACGGATCTCGACAAAAATACTATTCTAAAAGTGTTGAAATTAACTTATTGAAATGGCATTATCTCCTAAAATACTTTGAGTTTTTTCATTCCGTAATGTTTCCTCACATCTATGAAACCAAAGCTATTAGGATATTTAAAAAGATTGGAAATAAATTAATAAGGTATATTGAAAAACCTGGCCGGAATGCATCAGTCTCGACAAAAATACGACTCTAAAATAATGGAATAGACTCGTTGAACTGGCACTATCTCCTAAAATACTTTGAGTATTTTCATTCGGTAATGTTTCCGCACATCTATGCAACCAAAGCTATTAGGATATTTAAAAAGATTGGAAATAAATTAATGAGGTATATTGAAAAACCTGGCCGGAATGCATCAGTCTCGACAAAAATACGACTCTAAAATAATGGAATAGACTCGTTGAACTGGCACTATCTCCTAAAATACTTTGAGTATTTTCATTCGGTAATGTTTCCGCACATCTATGCAACCAAAGCTATTAGGATATTTAAAAAGATTGGAAATAAATTAATGAGGTATATTGAAAAACCTGGCCGAAATGGACCGATCTCGACAAAAATACTATTCTAAAAGTGATGAAATTGACTTGTTGAAATGGCACTATCTCCTAAAATACTTTGAGTATTTTCATTCGGTAATGTTTCCGCACATCTATGAAACCAAAGCTATTAGGATATTTAAAAATATTGGAAATAAATTAATGAGGTATATTGAAAAACCTGGCCGGAATGCATCAGTCTCGACAAAAATACGACTCTAAAATAATGGAATAGACTCGTTGAAATGGCACTATCTCCTAAAATACTTTGAGTATTTTCATTCAGTAAAGTTTCCGCACATCTATTTAACCAGGGCTATTAAAATATATAAACAGATTGGAAATAAATTAATGAGGTATATTGAAAAACCTGGACGGAATGGACGGATCTCAACAAAAATACTATTCTAAAAGTGATGAAATAGACTTGTTGAAATGGCACTATCTCCTAAAACACTTTGAGTATTTTCATTCAGTGAAGTTTCCCCACATCTGTGAAACCAGAGCTATTAAAATATATAAATAGATTGGAAATACATTAATGAGAGATATTGAAAAACCTGGCCGAAATGGGCCGATCTCGACAAAAATTCTACTCTGAAAGTGATGAAATAGACTCGTTGAACTGGCACTAGCTCCTAAAATACTTTGAGTATTTTCATTCAGTAAAGTTTCCGCACATCTGTGATACCAGGTCTGTTGGAATATATAAAAAGATTGGAAATAAATTAATGAGGTATATTCAAAAACCTGGCCGGAATGGAACGATCTCGACAAAAATACTACTCTAAAACTGATGAAATAGACTCGTTGAAATGGCACTATCTCCTAAAATACTTTGAGTATTTTCATTCAGTAAAGTTTCCGCACATCTATTTAACCAGGGCTATTAAAATATATAAACAGATTGGAAATAAATTAATGAGGTATATTGAAAAACCTGGACGGAATGGACGGATCTCAACAAAAATACTATTCTAAAAGTGATGAAATAGACTTGTTGAAATGGCACTATCTCCTAAAACACTTTGAGTATTTTCATTCAGTGAAGTTTCCCCACATCTGTGAAACCAGAGCTATTAAAATATATAAATAGATTGGAAATACATTAATGAGATATATTGAAAAACCTAACCGAAATGGGCCGATCTCGACAAAAATTCTACTCTGAAAGTGATGAAATAGACTCGTTGAACTGGCACTAGCTCCTAAAATACTTTGAGTATTTTCATTCAGTAAAGTTTCCGCACATCTGTGATACCAGGTCTATTGGAATATATAAAAAGATTGGAAATAAATTAATGAGGTATATTGAAAAACCTGCCCGCAAATGACCGATCTCAACAAAAATACTATTCTAAAAGTGATGAAATAGACTTGTTGAAATGACACTATCTCCTAAAATACTTTGAGTTTTTTCATTCCGTAATGTTTCCACAAATTTATGAAACCAAGGCTATTAGAATATATAAAAAGATTGAAAATAAATTAATGAGGTATGTTAAAAAACCTGACCGGAATGCACCAATTTCGACAAAAATAATACTCTAAAATAATGGAACAGACTCGTTGAACTGGCACTATCTCCTAAAATACTTTGAATATTTTTATTCGGTAAAGTTTTCGCACATCTATGAAACGAGGGCTATTAGGATATTTAAAAATATTGGAAATAAATTAATGAGATATATTGAAAAACCTGGCCGAAATGGACCGATCTCAACAAAAATATTATTCTAAAAGTGATGATATAGACTTGTTGAAATGGCACTATCTCCTAAAATACTTTGAGTTTTTTCATTCCGTAATGTTTTCGCACATCTATGAAACCAAGGCTATTAGAATATATAAAAAGATTGGAAATAAATTAATGAGGTATATTGAAAAACCTGACCGGAATGCACCAATTTCGACAAAAATACTACTATAAAATAATGGAATAGACTCGTTGACCTGGCACTATCTCCTAAAATTCTTTGAGTATTTTCATTCGGTAAAGTTTTCGCACATCTATGAAACCAGGGCTATTAGGATATTTAAAAATATTGGAAATAAATTAATGAGGTATATTGAAAAACCTGGCCGAAATGGACCGATCTCAACAAAAATACTATTCTAAAAGTGATGTAATAGACTTGTTGAAATGGCACTAGCTCCTAAAATACTTTGAGTATTTTCATTCGGTAATGTTTCCGCACATCTGTGATACCAGGGCTATTAGAATATATAAAAAGATTGAAAATAAATTAATGAGGTATGTTGAAAAACCTGACCGGAATGCACCAATTTCGACAAAAATACTACTCTAAAATAATGGAATGGACTCGTTGAACTGGCACTATCTCCTAAAATACTTTGAGTATTTTCATTCGGTAATGTTTCCGCATATCTATGCAACCAAAGCTATTAGGATATTTAAAAAGATTGGAAATAAATTAATGAGGTATATTGAAAAACCTGGCCGAAATGGACCGATCTCGACAAAAATACTATTCTAAAAGTGATGAAATTGACTTGTTGAAATGGCACTATCTCCTAAAATACTTTGAGTATTTTCATTCGGTAATGTTTCCGCACATCTATGAAACCAAAGCTATTAGGATATTTAAAAAGATTGGAAATAAATTAATGAGGTATATTGAAAAACCTGGCCGAAATGGACGGATCTCGACAAAAATACTATTCTAAAAGTGATGAAATTGACTTGTTGAAATGGCACTATCTCCTAAAATACTTTGAGTATTTTCATTCGGTAATGTTTCCGCACATCTATGAAACCAAAGCTATTAGGATATTTAAAAATATTGGAAATAAATTAATGAGGTATATTGAAAAACCTGGCCGGAATGCATCAGTCTCGACAAAAATACGACTCTAAAATAATGGAATAGACTCGTTGAAATGGCACTATTATCCTAAAATACTTTGAGTATTTTCATTCAGTAAAGTTTCCGCACATCTATTACACCAGGGCTATTAAAATATATAAACAGATTGGAAATAAATTAATGAGGTATATTGAAAAACCTGGCCGAAATGGACGGATCTCAACAAAAATACTATTCTAAAAGTGATGAAATAGACTTGTTGAAATGGCACTATCTCCTAAAATACTTTGAGTATTTTCATTCAGTGAAGTTTCCGCACATCTGTGAAACCAGAGCTATTAAAATATATAAAAAGATTGGAAATAAATTAATGAGATATATTGAAAAACCTGGCCGAAATGGGCCGATCTCGACAAAAATGCTACTCTGAAAGTGATGAAATAGACTCGTTGAACTGGCACTATCTCCTTAAATACTTTGAGTATTTTCATTCGGTAAAGTTTCCGCACATCTATGAAACCAGGGCTATTAGCATATATAAAAATATAGGAAATAAATTAATGAGGTATATTCAAAAACATGGCCGGAATGGAACGATCTCGACAAAAATACTACTCTAAAACTGATGGAATAAACTCGTTGAACTGGCACTATCTCCTAAAGTACTTTGAGTATTTTCTTTCGGTAAAGTTTCCGCGCATTTGTGAAACCAGGGCCATTAGAATATATAAAAATATTGGAAATAAATAATGAGGTATATTGAAAAACCTGGCCGGAATGGACCGATCTCAACAAAAATACTATTCTAAAAGTGATGATATAGACTCGTTGAAATGGCACTATCTCCTAAAATACTTTGAGTTTTTTCATTCCGTAATGTTTCCGCACATCTATGAAACCAAGGTTATTAGAATATATAAAAAGATTGGAAATAAATTAATGAGGTATATTCAAAAACCTGGCCGGAATGCACCAGTCTCGACAAAAATACTACTCTAAAATAATGGAATAGACTCGTTGAAGTGGCACTATCTCCTAAAATGCTTTGAGTATTTTCATTCAGTAAAGTTTCTGCACATCTATGACACCAGGGCTATTACGATATATAAAAATATTGGAAATAAATTAATGAGGTATAATCAAAAACCTGGCCGGAATGTAACGATCTCGACAAAAATACTACTCTAAAACTAATGGAATAGACTCGTTGAACTGGCACTATCTCCTAAAGTACTTTGAGTATTTTCTTTCGGTAAAGTTTCCGCGCATTTGTGAAACCAGGGCCATTAGA
Organism: Ostrea edulis; assembly: GCF_947568905.1. Lineage (NCBI taxonomy): Eukaryota > Metazoa > Mollusca > Bivalvia > Ostreida > Ostreidae > Ostrea > Ostrea edulis. The sequence continues at coordinate 746,262 of NC_079172.1, read as the reverse complement.
ATATATAAAAATATTGGAAATAAATAATGAGGTATATTGAAAAACCTGGCCGGAATGGACCGATCTCGACAAAAATACTACTCTAAAACTAGATATAAATATATAATATTTATTATATATATAATTACATATATTATAAAATATTATATATATTAAAATATTTATATTATATATTTACATAAAATTAAATTATATCAAAATATAACAAATATTATAATAGATAATAATATAGTATTTTTATATATAATATACTGTAAGGACATTCTCCGGACAGAGGCCTGCATATCAGAGCTTAGGAGGACCCAAAAGCGAACGTGTCGCAAGATCCTACAAAGGAATTCATCGTGGAAGCGGAAGCCCTGGGTGAGTTCCTTTCCTTCATTGTTGTCTGATATTCGTGTATACATAATTCCATCATTTATTCATATCTGCTTTTCCTACAGCCCACGTGATCACGCCGGACCAGCTCCAGCAGGTCATCAACTCGGACTACGCGAGGGCCATCCAACATCGACTGTCGAGGACGCAGACCTTCTCAAACCCGGACGTCCTGCACAAAGTGGGCAGCTTCATCATGTTCCGCCTACCAATGGAGAACAGCCAACGCACAGCTGCATCGATGGGGGTCACCCCCACGCAGCACTCTTAAGGCAGGTCTAGATATTTTGAGAGTGAAAAATCCGCGAAAATAGGTCATATGACGTCACAATCAGATTTATTTCTGACGTCTGGTAACAAATATTCCATAATAAGAGATGATGTGGTTAAAATTTACGAACAATTTTATTGTTATATCATGCAATTATGTAATAAATAATATTGAAGATCGCATATCAAATAATTGATCTACATAAATATTAAAACGGCCTTGTCATTCATTCTACCCGGTTGAAGTCCACGCATGCGCAGTTCGAAATCGGAGTCTCATGCGAGCTTGTCACGACACAATGTCGAAGAAGATGGGTGCATTGGCCACTTGGTGTTATTGCAAAGTTTACGGCTACAGCCATGTGTCATGATTGTCATCCGACAAAAAGGGTATGTTTATATGTCATTTTACTCCATTATGCCCTTTTGATATTATATTCTTTGTATTTCTGTCTTTTCAATGTATACAAAAGCTTCGACCTACCGAAAATTATCGTGAGCACATGGTATGCATTGATGCATCGTCAGTTTCTGAATCGGAGAGAATGGACTGTCATGGATTTTAATGTTGTTGAATATGGCTGTGAAATGTTTTTATTTTCCGTCACGATATTTAACATTCACTGCAATATTTTATATTTTCTATAACTTATTTTAGGATTTTCATGTATTTGAAAGTGAAAATAAGAAAGTTACGACCTCCAGAGGCTCGTCATGAATTGACCCGCTCTATTCTATATTTACACAAGGCTGCAGGGGGTTTAAATTAGCCACACGACACCCTTTTATTTAATAGCAAATAGAATGATGTGTATTTCCTTTGAAATTATTTATTTTAAAAGCATATGGGTTCCATTCTTTATATATAAATATCTCAAAATGATTAAGACTGGATATATAAATACCATTACAAAAAAATATAGTTTATATAGTTTAGAGCTTATATAAGTGAACAATATATGCATCGTTCTGAATTCTGGTACATTGCTGAAAGAGGTTTATCAATAAAATGTTTACATGTCCCCTTAGACATTGAAAACAATCATTTACACTTATTCAGACTTAGTTGATAATCTAAAACAATTTTGTAATGACTTAAACTAGAACTGGACTTGTAGGTGTTTTTGTTTGTTACACTCAATTGATAATGCAACAAATCATAATGCACGATTAATGGCCACTTAAAACACCGGTATCAAAAGACTGAGTATCAAGCTAGCTGTCCATCATCATCACAATGTATCAACAAAAATCAAAATGAACAAAATAGAAAAGTACAAAGTGAATACAACTACATATACATGGTAGTTTGAAAGATGCAATGAATGCAACAAGCATGTCAATTAGTGTACAAACCAATTGGAATATAGACAATCTATTTGAAAACTTGACAAGTAAAGCACTTAAATGAATATGCAATACGTTCATTCGTCAAATGCATATAGAAATGATATGTACCGCAAGTTGTAAATAAACAAATGCAATAAACAAATCTCGATATCATATGCATTACAATATAGTAGCAATCTGCAGGTAGCACATGTACACAAATTGCTGAAATTTAAGGAATGCAGTATATAAAAATGGGCTATGGGATGGGGAAAAAATGTCTGAATGCACATGATGAAAATTGCAAGAAATGCACACATGGATTTGAAAAAAAGGTTCAATCATGACAAAAGGCAAAACACATCAGATTGTAAGTCAGAAAAACATACAAAAGTTATCAGCTCTTATGTTCTAAGCAAAGCAATCAAGTCAACTAAGTACATATGCAATTAAAGTTCATAAAGATTTAGAAACATAAAGATTGTCTCTGTCAACATGATCAAACCTAAATTCTTGGATTGTGTACTATTCACATTAAATCAAAGGTGGTGGTCTCAACCTTATAACATTTTGCTCTTTAGCATTAAGAGATGATAAAGGCATCCATATTGCATTTTGAGCAGGTTCACCAATAATTTGCACACGAAATTCTGGACCGTTATTTGTATTTCGTTGAGCAAGCACTCGCTTAATTTTGTGAAGTCCGTCAGAGTCTGAAGAAATGGAGGAATGAATGTCTGCTAATGGATCAACATGATTGTTGTCACGAAATCGGATTGGTTTCTGGCGAATTCTGTTTGGCCTTTGGAATACTGGAAGAGGAATGTCCTTGGTTCTCTTCACCATCACTGTTTCAGATGAAAAAGTGGAGTCACTGCCGACAGACAATGATCGAGAGGGCTCTGGAATATGATCTGTCTGTGTTGCTGTGCTTTCCACTCCCTGAAACTTATTAGAGGTAACGACTCTGAAAAAGGAAGATGGTGTCGGTTGACGGACATACGCCAATTTCAAACGATCCACATGAATGGGGGTAGATAGGACTTTCCCTGTGGCTTCATCCTTCAGTGTAACCATGTGTGGGGAATCCACATTGTGCACAACATACACTCCAACATACATATTTTGCAATTTCTGAGCTGCTCCAGTAGGTTCCTTATGCAGAAACACAAAATCACCCACTGTTAAGTTCAAAGGTCTCGTGTGTTCATTTGCATGTCGCAACACTTGCATTTTGTAATTTTCGGTATTGGTCACTACATGATCTCGAATCACATTTAGGCAGGCATGCAAATTGTTGACATAAGTATGCATAGACTTTGGAATGCCTTGAAGATCCGAGGTAGGTATATGGGTAGAAAATGGAAATGTAGGTCTGTCACCAAACAAGATTTCATATGCAGAATATCCTGTAGAATTTACAGAAATGTTCATAGCAAATGCGATCGAAGGTAGGACTTTATCCCAGTTGTTTCGTTTGGAATTCAAATAGGGAGTGAGTTTGGCGGCTATAGTAGCGTGAGTGGGTTCACATGCGCCTAGACAGCGATGCATAAAACTAGGGGTGAATTCCTGTTTGATTTGAAATAAATCACAAAGTGTCACTTTGGCTGTAAATTCTGTTCCTCTATCTGATATAAACGTGTCACAAGTTCCAAATGTAGTGAACAGTAGGTAGAGGCCTTCTGAGACGGTACAAACATCATCCGCAGCTAACGGTACCATAAAAAGGAACTTGCTGAACATATCAACCGCAGTCAAAACGTAAGTATATCCAGACACGGTCAGAGGTAATGGCCCATAGCTATCCACCTGCCACACTCTGAAAGGTTTACAAGGTCTTGGGTAGGCGACAATTGCGGATTTGGTATGATTTTGTGTCAGTTTTCGCTGTTGACAAGGAATACATGAACGAACATAATCTGTGATAACTGTAGACATGCGTGAAAAATAGTAGTGTTCCTTCACTCTATCGATACAGTCCTGAATGCCACAAAGTCCTCCAAGTGGGCTATCATGATACATTTGAGTTGCGTCAAGCGAAAAGGGACCTTCGTGACATGCTTAGAATAACGTCACAATCGATCCAAAAAGTAACGTTGTTACAGCCGACAGTTGCCGAAAAAAAAAATCTGAACGCGAAAAAAAGAAGAATATTTAGCAGAGAAAATACCAGCAAACACTGTCATGCCATGGATATGCAGGTAATGTATTATATTTAGCTTAATAACACCTAATTAGTCATTTAAATTGTGTTTCACATGTGTCCCCAAAAATTATCCGTTTTCTGCATGGAAGGTAGCATTTGCCTAGTCTGGCTAAATGATTCTTACGTAACAAGGAGTCTACAGTAAGCAGCTTGTGTGCATAGGCCTATAAGTGACATGATGTAAATAATAAATCTGATGTAAACAATGTACAAACCACAGTCGGTGACGATGGAAAGGAAACTAAACGTACTTGCAATATAGGCCTAGTCTTGTGTTGATGTTTACAAACAGACGATGTTATGTGCACAGACGTGATATTACCACTGAACATTGCGTTGATGATGAAAGATGTAGAGCAAGTGTAAGAACGGGAAAACATGCATAAAAATGGATTGACTTATAGAAGTATTGAATAAAAAGTTTATCAATCAAAAGATTTGACCACAGTTAAATCCTTTATCTATTCTTCTTTTTCTAATATATTGTTTCTTATTTTCTCGCCGATGGGCACAGAGTCAACTTGGTTGTGAGGTAGCGTTCTCGACTGCCATGCGGGCGGTCCGGGTTCAATTCTCTTAGCGACTGCACAATGTTTTTAAATTATTTTTTTTTGGAGTGGCAATTTTTTTTACCAATAATTTCTCTTTTTAAGTTCACTCATTATTTATTTTTCAAAGGTAATACAAACATTATTAGATGTAGTCTTAAGGCCAAAAAATATACATGTATATATATATGCTGGTTTCCACTTTCATCTCAAAATGTTTAAGAGTATGTAGTGGTTTTTTAATTGTTTATTTTATAAGTTGAATAATTTTCTAATGATTTAGCATTCTACTATGCATAAAATAAAGTGATTATTTAGTAATCAAATAAAATTGATATGATATGAATCAATACATTTCTTCATTTTACTGTAAACAAAAACTATTTCTGTGTTTTTGGAATCTGTCTAGTATTAGTGCATAATAAATAACTTGATAAATAAGTCAATAAATATACTCTTGTTGTAGTGATGACATTTGCAAAATCTGTGAGAATGGAAAAAATGTGTTAGGGTCGGCAGAAATTTTTAGGGTAGGTAGGGAAAGTGGAAGCCAACATATATTTTTTTTTTGGCCTAAGCATTATTTATAGTATTAATTTTCAGAGGGTGTTACACTATCAAATAAATTATTTTTTCACATAATTTAAACAATGATTTCTTTTGAATTGATTTTACATAAAAATTGCTGTAGTTAAAGCCATTCACATTTAAAAAATCCAAATCTATATATTTTAAAAGTTATTACTAAATATATGGTGTTGCCAAAAGAAAGCTGATTTTTATAACTATGAAATAGGCCTACTCTAAAATCAACATAAAACAAAAGTAAAAGAATTAGATGAACAAATACACCCATTAGATTGGCAATTTTTTTAACAGTATGGCGCTGTTTTTGTTTTTGTTTTTTTTTTTTTTTTTTGTTTTTTTTATTAATAACAATATTTATTCGCCATTCATACCTATCCATTTCAAAGGGTCAAAGACATTACCAGTGTTGATGTGTGATTTCCTATATAATTAATGTTACATGTATATACCTATGGCAGGGAAATTATTCATTATAACATGTTATTTACAGATAGATCATTAAAATTTTGAAAATGAAACGCAATTATTTGTTGCTCCAACATTGAGGACTTAATTTTGATAGATAGCTCTAGCATTATATCAGCTGGCAAATATGCTCCGCCCTGGAAAAGTATTATTTCAATACAATAATTTCATTTTGTGTGAAATTTGATCAAAGAAAATATAAAATATTTCTAATGCAAAAGATTTAAAGGTCCATTCGTAGCATGAACAACATATATGATACATTGTACTGGCATATTAATACAGGATTTTACATTGTTTGGTGATTTTGAACAACAAATTATGACACGTACTAAAAAAAATCTAGAGTAGATATACTGCTTCTTTATATGCTTTATCTTTTACTGTGCGCACTATTTTTTAAAAACAAAACTTTGATATAAAAATTAATAGATCATACAAATCGAATCTATACCTAATTACATGCTTTTATACCAACTTTAGACAACTTGATTGACGAATTCCTAACTCGTCATAAATCAATTCCTGAATCTGCACCATTGATGAGGAGAATAGTGATTTGGACATAAGACATTCAATCGACAGAGCTCACAATGAGGATCTCGGGAAGAAAATAAGGACATTTGGCGAAACCTTTGCACAGAAAACAGCGATGAAAACAGCGTGCAATGGATATAATGTCATGTAGAGTTTGAAAGAAAAAGTATTTAAAAAATCTTGCACATGTGGAGAGAACTGTCTAGGTCATGACAATTCAAAAGAAGTACAAAATTTCATCTTGACTACCAATGAATTATCAAAAGATAGAGATATGATTATTATTGGTAAACTTTCAGAGTTTTGGCAGCAGTATACAGTCCCCCCCCCCCCCCCCCAGTTTTTTGCAGGACCACAATGGAAACTAGCTATATGCTAATTTGTGTCATCCTGGATAAATAAAGGCTATTATTACAGTGTGAAGTCTTTTTTGGGTCATAGATGTTGTGGAAAGTCCAACATCTTGATCATAATTATACACTAATGATACAGACGAATATTCTTGTATTTCTTTAAAACTATAGTTTGAGTTTTCTTTTATTTGAGCAATCAAAATTTTAGTAAAATCTCAACCTTAAGTCGAAGTTTTGACATAATATGGAAGTTTTCTTCGAGAAATCCAGGTGAAATTTCATGAAAGTGGTATGACTGAAAGACATTTACCATTACCTTGAATTCTGCTTCTGAATCATGGCCGTCAAAGGCATACGAAAAATACAACTTACAAGACCTCAGATTTTCATCTCCAGGTTTGCATGGCGGATTATCTACATGTAAATTTCAATATATTTGATGTGATAGTTCCATATAGGGTAGATTTAAGTTTCCATATCCATGGTTTACTCGTAATATTTGTACAACTGTCGTTTTGGAATACTTCATAGATCAATCTATACACAGTGGAGCTGTTTGTTAAGAGTGATACATAAGATACAGAGAGAGAATTCATTCTGCTGAAGCCCACCATCAGACCAGAGGATTTGACAACAGGAACTTAATGCCTGACATTCCTCCCCGCGGATTGCCTTTGGAGCGATGCTACCTGTTCCGCATGGTCCGTGACCCAAACAAGGAGACCACTTGTCCAAATGTTGAAGAGTCATGATGGTGAAATTCTGTTGTTGATGATTTACGATATTCATTTCTCTTGTCCATAATTGATCACTATTTCAGAAATCAACTTAGCATTGTTTATATAGTCATTAAAATGGTCACCATTGGTATAGTCTTTGATTACATTTGATAAAATTAATGTGCATTGAATATTTAAGTCTTTGTTTTCTTTACAATGATGTTCCAACGATATTGACGTTATATAACGTTATCAAATGATTTATGACGTTATCTCAGGATCAAAGCATGCATTTCAAATCAGTATTAATATGGGTTAGGTGTAACGTTCAAGGTAAACTTTGGTATCAAAATAATCAGGAAGATATGTGCTTTCAGAAAATAATAAAAACCCAGTTTTGAAAATATTGTCCCGAAGGTCCCTTTTCGCTTGACGCAACTCATTTGTAATATATCCATAATTTTACACTGCGGTAAAACTAACTGCCATTGATTCATGTCCTTGGTACGTTTAGCTTTCGCAACACGAGAATGAAACAGCAAATTGTCAATGATAAGAAAGTCAGAGCTCAGCAGTATTATCTTGCGCGCATCCTTCTGCATATCAGGTATAGTACCATCATTGAGATACAAATAAATGTCTTTAAAATCGTCATCATTCAGTTGTAAATGAGCCATATCAGCAGAAGATATTTCTAACACTGTCAAAGTGTCCTTTTGGGCTGCTGAGGTGTGATCCTGACCATTTTGAGCAAGTGGGGTCTCAACTTCAGATGAAGACGCAAGCGGATCATCCAGTAGGCACACTCGAGTCCATATATTTCTATCTGGTAACAGTGTATGGGTGGTGTCAATGTCTGTGTCACCAGTAAAACGGTTTGCGTTCACGTCATTATCACTGTTGGAGAGAAATCCGTCACTATGCTGATGAGGCGCATCCTCTTCAGTTGCAACACCAAATTGATCCTGTAAAACACCCTCATCAGTCTCTGCTTGGAACAGTGAGTGTGCAGGACCATTAGTCTCGGTCTCCAGTTGAAACGTGTCATTTCGCTCCAGTGAAATAGGCGAGTGTGACTGAAGCGTACCGTCACAAGGGACGTCGGACACTAGCTGATTAGGAACCGACGGTGGACGCATTCCTGATTTTGCACGCAGAAACTTACGAGTTCCTCGGAGTCTATCCGATTGCTTGGAATGAGTGAGACTACAAATATCCAAGTTACTTTCTTTATCAGCGTCATATTCCAACGCAGGATGAAGATCCGGAGGTCGGAAAGGTATCACTATGTTGTTGACTGCAAAATCATTCATTCCAGAATGTCTGTCTTGTATCAAGTCACGTAGACATTCTCCTGAGGGTAATTTTATGTCACATGTAGGCTCATCAACCGAATCGAAGTATGGGTCATGCTCATCTGGGCTGGCTTCCAGAGTTGGCATGTCCGGATTAGGATGGCAACGTGACAATGCATCCGCCACGACCATCTGTTCTGCTGGTTTATACTGAATTTCAAGGTCATACTGTTGAAGGATAGTCAGCCAGCGGTCGAAGATAGCTCCACGTAGTTTGTTCATGAACAGCGGTTTTAGAGCTTGATGACCACACTCAACAATTACATGGTTTCCTTGAATATACGATGCACAGTCTGTGCCTGCAGTGGTCACTCCTAATAGTTCTAATTTCGTTGGGTCATAAGATCGCTGCCATTTATTGAGACCTTTCGAACTGAAACGAATAACATGCGGAGTGTCATCGTCATAAAGTTGATATAACATGTATCCTATACCGTTGCTCGAAGTATCCACAGCAACATGGAAGGGAATATCAAATCTTGGGAATGACAACACATTCGAATTCACAAGGGCACCCTTCAGTGTCTGAAATGCAACTGTATGTGACTGTGTCCAAATAAACTTCACATTTTCTTTAACAGGGCATGAAGGGGTGAAGCTATTATGCTGTAGTTTGGTATATATTTCCGAAACAAGTTGAGCATGCCAAGAGCACAACGCAGCTCCTTTGTTGTCGTTGGAAGGGGAAAGTTTTTAATACTGTCAACGCAATCTGAGGGAGGGCGAATGCCATCCTTGGAAATTTCATGTCCAAGAAAAATTGCTTTGTCAGTAGGAAAGGTGCACTTTCTAGGATTCAGTTTCAAACCCGACGATTCAAACCTACTCATCACTTCACTAATGTCTTTTAAATGTTGATCAAAACTATCAGACATAATAACAACATCATCCATATAGCACAATACAGATCTAAAAGTCAAACCCTTCAAAACTTTGTCCATAAGTAATTGAAAACTATTAGGGACTGTCTTGAGACCCATAGGCAATCTGGTAAATTTGTACGTACCAAAACAGGTGTTAAATGCAGTTAAATTGGCAGATTCTTTTGAAATGCCCATTTGAAAAAAAAAACTGAGCTCATATCAATGGTAGACATAAAATTGGGTTTGGTTTGACTAAAAGACTCTGTGAGCTCTTGTACATCAGGTATATTGTAAGCAAAATCAAGTGTTTGCGAGTTCAAATACCGAAAGTCACAACAAAACCTGTATGAGGTAAGATGAGCCTCTTTACCTTGGGCAGCATGAGATCCATTGTTTTTGCGCTTAGCAACCAAAAGGGGCTAGTAATGGGCAAACTATCTGTTTCACTAACAGGGGCAATAACTCCTTGGGAGAGGAGTTCGTCTAACTGTGTGTACAAAATCTCTCTCTTATCTGGAGGTAAACGATAAGGCCTTTGATACTTGGGAACAAAATTTGGCTTCATATGTATATCATGCTGTACAAGGTTCGTAAAACCAAGCTGTGGATTTTCTTTAGTCACAAGTACATTCTTGTGTGCATATAAACATTTCTCAAGTTTCTCAATCTGCTTGTCTGTAAGTACATGTGTACCAGAAAAATCAAAATTTGCACAAAAAGCAGAAAAATCATCTGATTTCTGACACTCTGTCTTGCACTGAGTTACACTCTTAACATTAGTACACATTGGAAATGGCACAATATTGTAAGAGGAATCCAACACAGCAAAATCGGCCAACACCATACCTTTAGGTATAAAAACAGGGTCATTTTCAGGATTCATGACTTTGAAAGGGATGGTTGTATTTGCAGGTATAGTATTAACCGATCTAGCCAGCAGCAAACCTCTTTTCAGAACATTCACATGAGCAGAAAGTAAACCCTGCACACCATATAATGACTTTCTTGTAACTTTGCCATATACAATAAGCTCTTTGTTAGGTTCTACAGTAACAGGTTTCATAGATCTAACCTTCATCTTGGATTGCATATATCCATTCAACAAATCATTGCATGCACTAAAATCTAGCACAGCACCTTTCTCTTTCATGTAATATGTTCCAATGATAAAAGGGTGCGAGGTACATTGAAAAATAAACACAGTAAACCAATGTGTACCATGAGGTGTTTGACCCTTAACCTTTGTAACACCTAAAACCTTGACACTCTGATTATCAGCTACTAATACTGAAATATCACAGGCATGCAGAGGTTGCTTAACAGAGATGGGTAACATATCATACAACGACAATGACATAACAGATATACATGAACCAGAATCTATAGTGCTGCCACATTGGCAGTTTTGAATTTCACTGGCATATACATAAATTTAGTGGTGTTGGAGTCCTGTATGTCTGAAAAAAATATCAGACGAGCTCATAACGTCACTGAAAGCAGGCACATCTGTTGCTATATTCTGATAGTCACACAAATGAAAACTGTCACTGCTCACAGGCGCGGTTGTGGCTACGCAAGAGTCACACAACGGATTGCCACTAAAAGTTGTCGCGTCATTCTGTGTCGCACATCTCTGTTGGTAGAGTCTTTCTCTCCACGGTGTAGGCGAAGGGCTGCGATGACGCGATTTTAACGTCTTCCCGAGGGAGCGCCCTGTTGATCTCTCCTCAGGGCTCTGGAGTTTTCCGACTTCGTGAACATACACGACGCAGCATTCTGCCCGAACTGGGAACAAAACGGACACTGAGAGTTGGGGTCAGACACACCACCATCCTTCAATGCACAGGCACGCTGTACGTGACCCACACCTCTACATCAGAAACAACACTTGGAATTCGCAGATTCTTGCACTCCAACGGCTGAGTAGAGGACAAACACAATGAATTGAACATCGCTGACTCCATAATCAGAGTTGGGTCCAATGGTGATTTGCTGGTGTATGTTCTTTGGAACTCACTCGAGACGATCCTCGACGACGTCCGCATAAACTCCGAAAGTTGTCCAAACCATACAAGCCTTGTGGATGAAGATGGAAGGCCGCAATTTTCCGTGCATCATTTGCATCGAGGTCGTGAAATACACAGTACGAGTTAAATTCGGCCATAAATTTGGCGTGTAGGTACATTAATGACTTGCTTATTAGGCCTACTCACTACCGGAGTCGATGTGTTCGCTGGTGTTCTAACTGACCACGGTGGGCTCTCGTCACATAAGTTCTTCACGAAGGTTTGCTCATTTTCCCGCGAATACGGGGTCAACACAGGCATCGATCTCCCATCAAATTGAAACGTTTCCATCCCATTAAGCAACACATTATTGGGATCGGGGAATTTTGGATTCTCCGCCATGTTGTTTCACTCATTTACTGTCCTGAGTGTTTATGCATATAGTCTACATTGCGATCACTTATCACAAACTCAAAACACATGCTACTCAACGTCTGCCATTTTTTTTTATTAACACACAAACCCAACCCAGTCTTTTCCGGAATACATTGTAATAGTAAAACCAACAACGACATACAATCCGAATTGCCCTCTCAGTGACCCAGTATACTCAGATACACAACAATGAATTTGAACAGGTGCTGCGCGATAACCGCAAGATAGTCCCATTAGACATTCAAAACCAACTTCATCCTGGAAACGTCTTTTTCGGGGGACTGATTAATGCCGCAAAATTGAAGAAAGCGAGAAAATCCATTATTCAGATTTCTGTTCTCTCTACCCTTCCGTCGATAGATAGTGTAAATATCACTGCAAACACTCATAAATCATAACCCAGAATCGCAATAGCATTAGACAATACTTTCAAATAGCCAAGGTCAAAGATCCCCTAGGAACTTCTACTAACCTGTGTTACCACAGAAAATAAACTGTAAACCAATGTTTGCTCTGTGTCAGAATTACGCGGAGAACGGGAGACTACTCCTTTGTCCTTGCTCGGACGAGCAGCTCTGTATGACGAGGGACCTGTTATACACCAACACTCGTGCCGACGGTTCACACAGGTTATCAAAATGTGTAAAGTATATCACTTTCATAACGTCTCATCACAGGGTGACCCAAACTTTGATCTTCGAGAGAGGGTGTGTCTTAAACTCAAAGGAGAATCGAGGGAATAGAGTCGAAAGAGGACAGATTAAAGTATATGAATGAGTATGCAGTGGATGAACACACACAGCCTCAATACGATGTCATTGATAAAATGCCCGCTATGAGATCCACTGTTGAATTACTTATAAATTCCTTTCGGGGTAAATTTGAACAATATACGACATTTAAGACCCGCTGGGCCAGAGTTAATAGTGGGCAGGGCGATAAACCTGACGTTGGACATAATTTATAGGTCAGCTGCCGATCAAACGAACTCTCAGGTGATGATCATATCGTATGTTGCTTTTAGGGTAGAGATAAAAACTACCCATTAAAGGAAATTAGATCGATCTGTCGCATTAGTGGGTTTTTTTTTTCTTCTCTTTTTTTTTTTTTTAGATCATACAAATTCTCATAAATTAAACTCCCATGTTAAGTATTTTTTACAACCAACCAGAACAAAACATGGACGCAAATATTTTAAAGATCACTCGATGCAAATTGTCTTTAAAGTTTACAATAGTGTTGAATATAAATGATACCATCTGGTTTATTCTAAACGAGTGATTTTGATATCTTGTCTGATTGTTATTGAAGTCATTGGCTTCACATCTTGATAAACTAACATGTTCTTGTAGTATGAACGTTTAGATTTAAAGATTAAATCGCTGCATGCGAGTCTTAGTCTTCTTTTAAAGGTATTTCATCACGCATTGAAAATCCAGGTGGGGTGTGATATATCTTTTGTCTTCGCATTCGCATCCAATTTGTGTTTTCTGGTCTGTTGGCTCTTATAATATTGAAATATTAAAACACAATATTTAAATGACATTATGGATATCTTTTATTTCATTTTGAGGGGTTGTTGTCAGTTCCCAGCGCATATTTAAAAAATAAATGAACAGATACATTTGCTTCACACTAAAATGTGTCTATATTATCATTATGTATATATACTGAAGCTGTGATCCTGTCATTTTTATCGAGATTTATTAACATTCATTTCAATTAACTGTTCTTTCACAAAAACTACTGTATTAGTTTAGAAGAAGGTATAGTGGTATCACCAGTCCCTTTGTTTGTCTGCCCATCTATCTGTGGTGGATTTTGTTGATAAAAGATGTGTCGTTTAATTTGAATTCAAAAGTGCAAATAAAAACAAGTCACTCCGTCTCCCTTTTTCGGGCTCTTGGTCGAAGTTTGTCCTGAAGCGAAATATTATAAATATTTGGACTCGCATAATTATTTATGAAAATACGTTAATCATGGCTTTTTTATTATAAAAAGCACGTGCTGTGAAAAAACAAGATTAGTATACGCGTTAATCTTTATGATTTGGTTAATTATTTAACAGGTGGACTAATGAACCACAGCAACATCTTTTCTTAACACACATTTATTATGACTGAGCAGATAACAAACACCTGTGCTACTCGTGTATAACTAAATGCAATTTATCAAAACTTAGTGTAGTGGTCAGGTGCGGACTCAGGAATTGTGGTTAAGGGAAGTTATAATGCAGTGCGTTTTATTTATTACATTTTTTTCGATTTTTTTATTCAGAACTTTTAGCTGTCCCTGAATAAACACTGATAGATATCACTGCCACCACGAAGGACACACCAACTTCAGCCAGAAGGCTTTTGTCTGTATGACCAAGAGCATTACCTACCTACCTAGTCCTTGTTGCATAGGGCAAGGACTAGTTTCTTCCGCTCCTCCCTGTCTCTTGCAGCCTTTTCAATTTCACGACCAAGAGCATTACAAAAAATTAAAAGCAATCACCGACACAATATTATATCAGTCACGCGAACTTTAAATCTAACAATTTATTGTCTGTATGACAGGGAACATTACAAAAACTTAAAAACAATTACCGATATTCACTAAATCAGTCACACGAACTTTAAGTCTAACAATTTATTAAAATACAGACGGAATGCTTTGCAAAATAGTTATTAAATATCAATTAAGAAGGAGTTTGTGTGTCTTAGGTTTAAGCATTTTTTTCTTTTACTTGTAAAATTTCAAGATTCAATAAAATGACGAAGAAAAAAAGAATAGAGGAAATGTGTTTCCCATGGAAATGTCCGCTTTCCCTCAAATAAAAGAGAAATTAACAAAAATGTTCCAAATGTAACATTTATGGACGAAAACACACAATAGAGAAGATCAATGGAATAATTACGCTTCTTCTTTTATATCAATCAGGTACGGATCCAGGAATTGCGGTTAGTGGGGGCACAATTTTATGTGTCGAGGAGTCCTGGATTTTACAAATTATATAAGGTTTAAATATGTCCCCTATTTAGTCATTTTTACTGTTTTATATCATTTTAAATAAAGTAAAACTAAAAAAAAAAGCACACACATTTTAAGGGTTTTGGGGTAAAGTAATATCTCGAGAGAGAGAGAGAGAGAGAGAGAGAGAGAGAGAGAGAGAGAGAGAGAAGCCCGAGGATGTGCAATAGGTTAGATGCCTGTTATGCACTACACTAGTGGATTTTAAACATAAACATCAATGCCTCCGTATCTAAGAGATACAAAAGTATTTGTGTGATTTTAGCATCGTCCTGAACATAATGAGTGTGAACTTACACGAAAGACACACAGATATAAAAAGGTACAGTCCCCGCTCGGTATGCAACTATTTGCTACAAAGTGTTGCACAAATGGCGACGCTTTACAGCAAAAATGAATCTATACAATAGTGTTAGTCATTCACCTCGATGTAACATACCGTGTCATTGTTACATACCGTGTCGTTGTTACATACCATGTCATTGTTACATACCGTGTCATTGTTACATACCGTGTCATTGTTACATACCGTGTCATTGTTACATACCGTGTCGTTGTTACATACCGTGTCATTGTTACATACCGTGTCGTTGTTACATACCGTGTCATTGTTACATACCCTGTCATTGTTACATACTGTGTCATTGTTACATACCGTGTCATTGTTACATACCGTGTCGTTGTTACATACCGTGTCATTGTTACATACCGTGTCGTTGTTACATACCGTGTCGTTGTTACATACCGTGTCATTGTTACATACCGTGTCGTTGTTACATACCGTGTCATTGTTACATACCCTGTCATTGTTACATACTGTGTCATTGTTACATACCGTGTCATTGTTACATATCCTGTCATTGTTACATACAGTGTAATTGTTACATACCGTGTCATTGTTACATACCATGTCGTTGTTACTTATCATGTCACCACATCCGCTGTGACACGGGACCTCGTTTTTTGCGGTCTTATGCGAAGGACCGCCTCTTTCGACAAATAAAGGGGTACTATTCTAACCGGAACCCCACGAGATACGAATCACCACAATATTGAAATACCGCCATTTCATATATTTAGATATAGAGTACCTAAATGTGGCAAATGTATCATGGATGTCATCTATTGTACTGACACACAGTTCTTCATAAGCAGCTAGTTTTTTCCACGTGTTTCCCAATGGAAGTATAAAATTCACAAATCGTTGTTTTTAATGGTAGAGTAGGGGGGTGTGTCTATATTTTACAATCGCAAGTTGTATATAAAAATTGCTTGTGTTTAATTATATAGCAGGTATTTACTTTCTCACTGTACATCCCCGCTGTTCAAGTATTATTTTAATGGTAGAAAAAAATATCAATTTCTTAATAAGCATTTTTAGTTTATCAGTACTGATATAGTATATGGGGTATAAGTTATAATTTCTGGACGATACTTCATGATTTTCTTTTTGAATTTCAGAATGAAAGGTTTATTACAATTTTAATTCAACTGCATTTTACAATGAATAATAAGAAAATAAAAGTTACACACTTTTGGGATACTAGTGTAGGTATATTACACGTATTTAGAAAGCCTAGGCCTAATAATCATGAAAATATACGAATATCGTTGACTCATAGAGTTTGTAATGTAAATAAAATATAAAAATGTAAAACTTATACGGTACCAATTTGGATGCACCAGATGCGCATTTCGACAAATAGTGTCTCTTCAGTGATGCTCAACCGAAATGTTTGAAATCCTAAATAGCAACATAATATAATATGATTTTAAGTAGATTTATTCAAAATTTACGTACACTGATGGAATGTGTTTTTGTGATTACAATGATAATCGACCGTTGTGTAATTTAGTAAAAGGGCCTACATACTTCCAGTTGTTTTTTAACTAAGCGGTTGACTTTAATTTATATTTTGATTTGTCTCAGTCCTTGGAAAGTAAGAAATGATTGGCACAACGTCTGATTTTAAATCGATTTATTTGTGTCCACATTGTTTGGCTACCGACCGATGTAACATTGTATAACTACATGCAAGTATTAGCCGCATAGCTTTGAAAAATGCCACATTGTGCTGCATTTAATTGTAGTAAATGTGTTAGGTCGTAGAAGGGGGTGCATATGTACCTCTACCCAAGGGATACTAGATTTAGAAGAAAAAATATATGGGTATATACATACAAAATGTCGGCACGGTGGATTTGTTGCCTTAAACACTGCACTTCATTACAGAATCTATCCCGGACATGTTTTTTCGGGGGAAAAGTCTATGCGGGGGGAAAGTCTATGCGGGGGGAAGTCTATGCGGGGGAAAGTCTATGCGGGGGAAAGTCTATGGAGGGGAGGGAAGTTTATGCGGGGGGAAAGTCTAGGGGGGTCTATGGGGGGAGTCTATGGGGAGGAAATCTATGGGGGAAGTCTATGGGGGAGTCTATGCGGGGGAGAAGTTTATGGGGGGGGGTCTATGCGGGGGGGGGGGGAGTATATGGGGGGAGTCTATGCGGGGGGAAGTCTATGGGGGAGTCTATGCAGGGGGAAGTCTATGGGGGAAAGTCTATAGGGGGAGTCTATGGGGGAAGTCTATGGGGGAGAAGTCTATGGGGGAGTATATGGGGGGGTCTATGGGGGAAAAGTCTATGGGGGGTCTATGGGGGGAGTCTATGGGGGTATATGGGGTGAATGTCTATGGGGGGGTCTGTGGGGGAGTCTATGCGGGGGGAAGTCTATGGTGGGAGTCTATGCGGGGGGAGTTTATGGGGGGAAGTCTATGGGGGAATTCTATGCGGGGGGAAGTCTAGGGGGAGTCTATGGGGGAAGTCTATGGGGGAAAGTCTATGGGGGAAGTCTATGGGGGAGTCTATGCGGGGGGAAAGTCTATGGGGGAAAGTCTATGGAGGAAAGTCTATGGGGGAGTCTATGTGGGGGGAAAGTCTATGGGGGGAGTCTAGGGGGGGAGTCTATGCGGGGGGAAGTCTAGGGGGAGTCTATGCGGGGGGAAGTCTAGGGGGGGAGTCTATGCTGCAACACCGGCGGTTCTAACGAGTTATCAGATTATTTAAATGTGTAACGTATATAACCTTCATAAAGTTTCATCACCTGGTGACCCAAGTCTTGATCTTTGTGAGAAGTGAGCTGCAATTCTAACGAACGTTCATATATATATATATATATATATATATATATATATATATATATATATTTATAAATTCTTAAATTTAAACTTCCAATCCATGTTAGATATTGTTGCAACCGACCAGAGCAAATCAGTGACACAAATCTTTAAATCTAACAACCACTCAATACAAATTGTCTGTTGGAGTTTATAATAGTGTTTAACATGAACAATACCAAGTCGATTATTTTAAGTGAGAGATACAAGAGAACTCTTTTGATACCTTATGGTGATACTGAAGTCATTAGCTTCACGAATTGATATACATACGGGCATTTTATTCATAGTACGAACGTTAGATTTAAAGTTTAAACCACTGCATGCAAGTCCCTGTCTTCGTTTAAAGGTCTTTTTTATCTAGGTGGGGTTACGTCTGTTTGCTGGTTCAAAATACACCCACGGTCCCTCTGTTTGGTCTTTTATCACACATTGACAATCCAGGTGAGGTACGATATATCCACTGTTCTGTTTAGTCTTCACACATTGACAATCCAGGTGAGGTACGATATATCCACTGTCCTGTTTAGTCTTCACACATTGAAAATCCGGGTGAGGATATGGTAAATCGACTGTTCTGTTTAGTCTTCACACATTGAAAATCCAGGTGGGGTACGATATATCCACTGTTCTGTTTAGTCTTCACACATTGAAAATCCAGGTGGGGTACGATATATCCACTGTTCTGTTTAGTTTTCGCGTTCTGTAGAGCTATTTCCTCTGATCTGATGTTTCCTTTTGTTTACAGTTTTCACAGATTGAAATTTGACGGAGATTATTTAATTGTTTCCGCACCACCGAAACTATACATGAAAGATTGACGTCAGGTTTCCTGGCTTTTAGTTTTCCGGAAATTAGCATTTTCATTGAGTGCCATCACAAAAAAACTTCTATCCCCTATTTTCAGTGGCGGATTTAAGGAGCCTCTCCCATACATTTTCAAATCTAATGTAGACCATAGTCTCTTAGATAGAAATAAAAAATAAACAATAAAAAAATCCACTTATAGAAATACATGAGAAGATTTTTTGATATATTGTTATTTCTATTGGGAGAAATTATATTCTATTATATATATATATATATATATATATATATATATATATATAAACAACTTAATTTTATGTCATTTTCATTAATTTCATCTCAATGATAGAATTTTAAAAAAAAAATACACAGGAGACACTCCCTGTTGCCTCCCCTATAATTTCAATTCTGCATCCGCCCCTATTAAATTGTAAACTATATCCCATGGTTTGATCAAACTTAAATCCGTGCTTTATGTCCATGTTTTAATATCAACAGTTACTGCAATTCGGTAGTACTGTTCCTATTGAGAAATTCTTTATAGTGGGTCCTTTTCTGTCCCGTAAAATACTTGTTTCGCCTATTGTGATCCATCCTTACTCCTTGGGGGGCCATGATTTGAACAAACTTCGATCTGCAGTACATGTAGATGCTTTATATTGAGATTGTTGGAACCCCTGCAGCATCAAATTGTTTGTCAGTAGCCTGCTTCGATTTAAAAACTGACCATAAACAGAACAAGCTCTTGCGTATCAAATCAGATGAGATATATAAACACCATATGTCACCTGACCACATGTAAGTGACAATGATTTATATCTACATAAAGCAAGAGATACTGTGAGCAATTGTCACTAAGAATACCCCCGTTTACCCCAATCTTCCAACGGGTGTTGTAAATAGGTATAAATTACCTCTTTTTTGAGTGTAAAAATATGGTATGCCTTTGTAGAAGAAAATGGAAGATATAGTCCAAACACAAATCCATGGCATAAACCTATAATTTTGACCTTGAGATCAAAGGTCAATGTCATAAAGAGGTCATGAATGTACATGACATATAGTCTCATGGTGATACACCCATGTTTTATGGTATGACAAAACCCTATAATCAATTTTGTCCTTGAGGTCAAAGTTCAAGGTCATATAGAGGTCATGAAGGTACCCAACACATTGTCTCATGGTGATATACTCATGTGTCAAATATGGTATGCCCATGTCAAAGAACAAAGAAGTCATGGCGCTGACACGAATCCATTGTAAAAACCCTTAATTTTGACCTTGAGGTCAAGGTCATATGGAGTTCATGAAGGTTCATCATACATCGTCTCATGGTGATACACGCATGTGTCAAATATGGTATGCCTATGTCAAAGAACAAAGAAGTTATGTCCTGGGCACGAGTCCATTGTAAAAAAAAAAAAAACCTTTAATTTTGACCTTGAGGTCAAGGTTCAAGGTCATATAGAGGTCACGAAGGTACTCGACACATCGTCTCATGGTGATCCACCTGTGTGCCTAATATGGTATGCCTAAGTCAAAGAACAAAGAAGTTATGGCCCGGACACGACAGACAGATGGACAGAGTGATTCCTATATACCCCTCTGAACTTCGTTCGGGGGTATAATTGAATATGGGATGTTGACGATGGAAAAGCTGAAATCATCCCGTTTTTAATAAAGTTGAGTAACGTTAGTGTGCCGTTAATATCTTTCAATAAAATATCAAAGTATGAAGCAGAAGTGGGCGACTCTGTGGTGTCTTTTATTTCGAGCTCACAGGGGTATATCCAAGTGATCCATTCGTTTGACCCAGCTCTTGCCCACTCCCTCCGAGGGCGTGGTTTGAAGAACTCTAAATCTCTTCTTATTACTGAAGCTTTGCATCAGATTTATGTTTTCTGGATAATTGGCTCTTGTAATATTGAAACACCATGTTTAAGAATTCCTGCATGGGGTTCAGATTACGTGTTTGTTCAATTCAAGGTTAAAAATTCCTACATCGAGTTCAGATTACGTGTTTGTTTAATTTAAGGTGCTAACGTTGTCCTGATACTTTTAGATTTTTATGTTTAAATAAAACAGAAGTGAATTGTCCATTCTTCAAACGTGATCAGATTACAACTCTTGTAAAATGTTATTTTTAAGAATATGCCCGTGTATTTTCACCATTGCCCCTATTACATGTAGTGTGCAGGGGCGGATCCAGACTTGCGCTTACGGGGGCGTCACTTTATAAGGCAGGGAGTCTGGGGCCGTTCTGAGACCCCCAGTGGGTCCAGGTAAAGTCCTGGTGGGGGCCAGGGGGCGAGGCCCTCAGAGGCTCCTGGATTTTACAGATTTTATAGGACTTGAAATATGTTTTCTATCTAAGTCATTTGTAATATTTTCTATCATTTTTAATAACGTGAAATTAGTAAAATAATGCAAAGTTTAGGGTTTTTGGAAAACATTAAGTTCTCCCAATAAAGTAATTCAAGTAATCAAAAGATATTGTCATTTATTTCTCTGGGAGTGGAGGAAATTATTGCTTATTTTATTGTTTAGTACATTTTTCTAAACAAGACACAACGATTTACTGTAAATTTGAAAATTTTAGTGTGGGGGGGGGGGGGGGGGTGTCTGAATATACTAATTCACATTCAAATCAGGAATTGCCTGCAGTACACATTATTATCAAACAGTACATTTAGGGATATTTTAATGACGAAAGGATGGTTAGAAATCTAAAAGAAAAATTTTCAAAGCCTGGTATTCTCAAAAACACAATATATATATATAGTTTTTGTAATCGTTGGAAGTTTTGTCTCAAAATGCTAAAAACATATTAGGGAGGAGGGGGGTATTGATATTTTGTCTTTTTCCAAAACTCCACATTTATCATGCTTATTTAGCCTGTAGCACAATTTCACATCCCCTGCAAGGCGACCATGTCCACAGCAAAACTCCTAGATTGATTGATTGTACAGTGGAGCCTCGTTAATCCGGACACTTTGGTTCCCAGCAAAATCGTCCGGATAAATGAAGCGTCCGGATAACTGAATCGCATATTTTCTATCTTTACATAAGTAACCAATATATGCCTACTTTATTGATGCATAGTGAATTAAACTAAACACATTCTATCATTGGATTTAACCATTTGCATTAGTAAATAAATTATGATAATGTTAACATTTACATGTATTTCAAAGCACTAAAATTTAATGTACGTGTTCAGTGTATTTGCCTGTGCTTACATTGTACATAAATATATGAGCCCTACAAATAAATATACAAAACTGTGCACCGTATGCACTAAAATAATGAAGCACTTTATGTAACTATTGGTAAATAAATAGTAACGAACATAATCATTTACACTTCGAACAATTCATTACACTTTTACTTCTTAAAGAGGTCAGTAATTTCCATCTGTTACGGATTCGGCGGTCTGTTAAGACAATCCTCATCGCCCAAAGTTGATATAAGAATTTCGTGATTATCATGTCAATTGACATTATTCTTTAACCAAAATTCCATCTGCCAGAGTTTATATTTCTTATTCTAGTATTATCCAAGACAAAATCATTTAAGCTCCTTATATCTAGACCTACTACTGCTTTGATCTAGCCACGCGCACCTGTTATTTTCATGATGCGATAATAACGGAACAAAACTCGGGTGGAAGTAACATTACGGGTACATACAAAATTTAATTGTCATTTTCCTTAAAATGGTAATTTTCTCACTTTTACCCAGAGTTTAAAAATTCGAAAGCAATAAAGCTCTACAACATCGTAACAAGAATCAATCGTACATAGGTACATTCTACATGCGTGACATTCTAAACGTTAAAAACTTACTACATATACATGTGCATAAACATATAAGTATATTTCACGCCAATCAACAGTATAAAATCCAGAATCTAGAAATATAATCTACATTCTTTAGATTTGCATAAGCCGATAATCAATTTACGAATCAGTATAACTGATATGTGTAGCAGTTAAAACATTATCATTACGGCATGATGTTTAATTTATTAATACTATTAGGCTATTGATCTAGACTATAAAATAATATGCTACAAGTTTATTTACAAAATTCAACACTACACGCAATAAACACCGTGTACAATGCCACATGCGGGGACCGTGATCGGTGTAGCGCGGGGATGTGAATTCGAAGCGAAGAAAGTAGGTCAATAAGTATTCAAAGACTGATTGTGTTTAATCAAAATAAATCTAGATAGCCAAAAGTATTGCACGGAAGACAGTGCTTATTGGCAAGCTAGCACTAGCAACTGGGGAGTTTAGAACTCTTTGGAAATACCCAAACACTTCGACAATATACAAGTAGGGTAGGCGCCGGGTATATTTTTCGGTGTATTTAATGAGAAATCTCCACTCCTACTGCATAAACTCCAAAGT
The DNA here is from genome assembly GCF_947568905.1 of Ostrea edulis. NCBI lineage: Eukaryota > Metazoa > Mollusca > Bivalvia > Ostreida > Ostreidae > Ostrea > Ostrea edulis. The sequence goes on along the minus strand of NC_079172.1, from coordinate 722,800 downwards.
TTGTTTTACCAGAAACATTACCTTTGAATGGGACTCAATATTCGACTGAAAAAACCAACACAAAATCATGATATGCCAAGTATTTGACTGAAAACCCTGTGTGGCGTAGGGGGGTGAAAATCTTGTGGCGTAAGGGGGTCGAGAATCCTTTTAACGTAAGCAAAGTTTCTCACTAGAAAACACATCTTCAGCACAGCGAATATTGTCTTTATTCAAAATTATATGGAAAATTCTCAAATCATTTTGTTCAAAGGGAACCCAAGTAAAATCACAGTGTATGATTGACTGTTATCTATATGTTTAAACTTATGTGTGTTTTGCAGAGTAAAACTGATTACATGTAGAAGAAATGATGGAATCCCAACCAAAGAAGCACATATAAAGGTAAATATCTAAAGCTTACAAAAAAGTGAAACGAGTGTACATAAATCAATATTAGGGTGAGATAGACAGGGAATCCACACATTTCAAAGATATTATGGTGCAAAAAATAAGGGGGGGGGGGGGGCTAAGTAGTATCCATACCTCAGGTGTCTGTGTTTATTTAACCAAAGATTGTTTTTCTTTCTGGTCATTGCATTATCTGAAATTATCAATAGTTCATGTCAATTTCATTAAAATATGAAACTGTCTTAATCATCTGGTATTGTGATATTTTAGAAAATGTTTTTCATGAAAATTTAATGGCATAGAAAGTCACACACATCATTATCGGTTTATCGTATGAATATCAGAGTAACTTTGAACAAGTTTGAATTTGATATTTATATATTCACTGTGTTCAAGATGAGGATTTTGGTAAGAAACTTTCCGAGTTTCGGTCCCCCTACGCCACAAGATTTTCACCCCCCCCCCCCCCCCCTACGCCACACAGGGTTTTCAGTCAAATACTCGGCATATCATGATTTTGTGTTGGTTTTTTCAGTCGAATATTGAGTCCCATTCAAAGGTAATGTTTCTGGTAAAAATAAAACTTTGGAGTTTATGCAGGAGTGGAGATTTCTCATTAAAAACACCGAAAAATATACCCGGCGCCTACCCTACTTGTATATTGTCGAAGTGTTTGGGTATTTCCAAAGAGTTCTAAACTCCCCATTTGCTAGTGCTAGCTTGCCAATAAGCACGGTCTTCTGTGCAATACTTTTGGCTATCTAGATTTATTTTGATTAAAGACAATCAGTCTTTAAATACTTATTGACCTACTTTCTTCGCTTCGAATTCACGTCCCCGTGCTACACCGATCACGGTCCCCTCATGTGGCATTGTAGGGGGTGATAAAGATCTTATGTGCGAAAATTGGCAATACAATGTCTCGATCGGCACGTGCTATCTAACTGACTTAACATCACACACCATCTAATTATAGGGAGGTGTTGACAGGGTACAAGTAATCGCTTCAATTAGACAGTTTGGCTTGTTTTCTTTATAATTTACGTCTTGCTAAAATTCTTCGATGTAGACCTTCCCTAAAGAAATTACAGTCCGGAATAACGGTGCAAATTTCAATGCATTATATAACGTTTTATATTGTAATACGTTTCGGGTATTTTCATACCACAGATATATAAATAATTTTACTTGACGTTCCCTACGCCTATTATTGATTCTTAAATAACTTAACTTTCTCTAGAATCAGTTGGAAATTAATTATCCAGTTTATACAAAGCAATGATTAACAATGATTCCGAAAAATATATGGGTTCTAAGATTCTGCTTCTGTGCTCTGATTGTCTATTAGGTCTGAAACTATGTTTCCGAGCCTCTAATGCTCCCAGACCTCTTACACTGTACTTGTGTTTCAAACACTTTATTCTTTGTCTCTGAATTATGTTAGGTTTGGAACCCAATGTACCCCAAATGGTATATCTGCAGTATATTGAGAGCCGCAAATGGAGCACACTAAATTCCTTACCTTTTCGCCTTCCTTCTTCTTCGGCTATCGACAGACAACTGTGAGCAGCCGCCGCAATCGCTCTGTCTGGATCACATAAACGTTTAATGATGTAAGCACAAAAGCGTCTGATTGATACTGAAGTTGCATACTTGCATCTCAATCACGGTAATTTCTACTACAATAGTAAAAAGTGACCGTCCGGATCCGGAACGCGAATTTCCGGATTAATGATGCAAAATAATGTATAAAATTTCCGTTTCCTAGAAAAATCGTCCGGGAAGTGAAGCGTCCGGATTACCGAGGCTCCACTGTATATTGTTTAACGTCCCTCTCGAGAATATTACACTCATATGGAGAAGTCACAACTGCCGGTGAAGGGTTGCAAAATGTAGGCCTATGTTCGGCGCTTATGACCTTTGAGCAGGAAGGGGGGCCTTTATCGTGCCACACCTGCTGTGACACGGGACCTTGGTTTTTGCGGCCTCATCCGAAGGATCGTCCCACTTAGTCGTCTCTTACGACAGGCAAGGGGGTACTAGACCTATTCTAAACTCGGACCCCCACGAGATCAAAGCTCCTAGAAGCTGTGTGTAAAGGCAAATAACACACACCTTGGGACACGGAGAATTTCCGTGGTTTGTCCACTGTGGGAAGTATAAAACTCGTGTCGTGTTTTGTAGGTCAACAACATGAGAGTGTATGGGAGAGCATGTTTGCAATGAGAGCAGTCTCTCTCCCATTTACATTTTCTGATGTGAGGAAGCCTAATGCGCTTTTTATACACCCTAAGATGTACTGCGTACCAGTAAAGCGTTCTGCCCGCACGCACTAATTTAAAATAGCTAGTCTACCGATCAGAGAGACAGAGAGAGAGAGAAAGAGAGAGGGGGGTTTGATAAATTTACAGAGACACACATATATAAAAAGGTGCAATCCCCGCTCGGTATGTAACAATTTGCTAAAAAGTGCTGCACAAATGGCGACGCTATGCAACAAAAATAAGAAGGAAATAGAGTTACATAGCGTCGCCGTTCTCGTGTCGTATCAAACAGATCTGTCTAGGAGCAGGCATATAGAATCAGGGGGCGGGGTTATCCCACACATTTATGATGATGATCGTTTCCTGGGATTTTTTTTTCTTGAATGAAGATATATCATTAGCTAACTCCCCTCTCCTATTTCTGAAGGACATCCCACCATTTATTTCAATTCAAAACAAAATATATATAAAGATTTTAAAAAAATGAAAAAAAAAATGTTTGGATTAGAAACGTTTTGGAAATATTTTACCCCATATTCACGGTAATGTTTTTCTTGCTTCTACTCCCGATTCGATGTTCAAATTTGGTCGGCTTTTATCAGAACTCCCCATGGTAACGTAATGTATCACAATAAACGTGTTAAAATTCCAAATTTTCAACAAAAAGCGCTGTAGTTTCACCATTCAACGGCGAAAGTAATGCTACAATAACGTCATAGGCGATTTGTTAGAAGCATTTTCCTAAATAAACTCTCATCTCCTATAGGGGCCTCAACTTACATCTGGATCCTGACTTGTAACTACCGCGGGTCCTGACTTGTAACTACCCCGGATCCTGACTTGTAACTACCGCGGGTCCTGACTTGTAACTACCCCGGATCCTGACTTTTAACTACCCCGGGTCCTGACTTTTATCTACCCCGGGTCCTGACTTTTAACTACCGCGGGTACTGACTTTTATCTACCCCGGGTCCGGACTTGTAACTACCCTGGGTCGTGACTTTTAACTACCCCGGATCCTGACTTTTTACTACCGCGGGTCCTGACTTGTAACTACCCCGGATCCTGACTTTTAACTACCCCGTCCTGACTCTTAACTACCCCGGATCCTGACTTGTAACTACCCCGGGTCCTGACTTTTAACTACCGCGGGTACTGACTTTTATCTACCCCGGGTCCGGACTTGTAACTACCCTGGGTCGTGACTTTTAACTACCCCGGATCCTGACTTTTTACTACCGCGGGTCCTGACTTGTAACTACCCCGGATCGTGACTTTTAACTACCCCGTTCTGACTCTAACTACCCCGGATCTTGACTTGTAACTACCCTGGGTCGTGACTTTTAACTATCGCGGGTCCTGATTTTTAACTACCCCGGGTCCTGACTTTTAACTACCCCGGGTCCTGACTTTTAACTATCCCGGATCCTGACTTTTAACTACCGCGGGTCCTGACTTTTAACTACCCCGGATCCTGACTTTTAACTACCCCGTCCTGATTTTTAACTACCCCGGGTCCTGACTTTTAAGTACCGCAGATCCCGACTTTTAACTACCTATAGATACTTACACAACACTTTGATTAACCATGGCCTTTTTGTTGTTTTAACGGTGCATCTTTATAATTCTCACGTAAAAGATTTATTCCCTATGGTGGCCCAGCCTATTTCATGGGGGGGGGGGGGGGGGATCTGGAGAAACAAATCTGCACTACCCAAGGATTAACCATGGTTTTCGTGTACACTTTAAAAGAAAGTTCTAAACAACGAGATGTTTGTAAAACACATCTGTCCCCCATGGTGCAAAATTGAAAAGGGTGATACATACATATTCAATTGATAGTGGTATCTTAAAATCAAAATACTGAGTAGACAATATCTCCCTAGGTGTATGTCAAGAGTGGATTGACCATGTGACCTAAAACTCAATAAGGGTCATCTACTCCTTCTGTTCTACCGCTGTTCCAAGTTTGGTGTAAATCAAGCAAATCATTCTTAAAATATAGGATGTAATATATTACAATGGCCAGTTCAATCTCTGGCCTTTGATCTTGTGAGCTCAAAATCAATAGGGGTAATCTTCTCCTGAAGACGTACCAGTATACTAAGTTTGATGTCTGTCAAGCAAAGGGTTCTCAAGATATTAAGTGGTCAATATATTACTGTGTCCAGTTTCACCATTGACCTTGGTCCATGTGACCTCAAAATCAATACAGGTCATCTTCGCCTGAAGATATACCAGTGTACTAAATCTGATGTCTGTCAATCAAAGGATTCTCAAGAAATTGAGCTGACAGTATATTCCTATGTCCAGTTTGACCCTTAAACTTTGACCGCATGACCTCAAAATCAAATAGGGTCGTCTTCTCCTCAAGATGCAAGAGTGTACCAGGTTTAATGTCTGTCAAACAAAGGGTTCCCAAGATATTGAGCGGACAGTATATTCCTAAACTATTTATGAAATAAAACGCAAACACGCAATATATGATAAGCTCGCATGCGCGAGTACAACAGAAGTTTAATCCTACACGTGTAAATGTACATGGATATCCGGAGGTTCATTGTTCCACTCAACTCAATCTATAAAAAAAAAGAGTAATAATACAAAAACATGTAACGTATTTCATGTCATTTCCTCACTAGAGGGCGCGTGATGCAAGCTTCACTCTCACTTCAAAACTACACAGGTAATTTACCTATTGTTTATCTTTACACAGGTAAGCTTTCTATTTACAGGGAATGGATGATATGTAAGTGAAAGCTTGAGTGACGAGCCCTCTGGTACATGTAAGACAATTATTTCAGTAAGCAATGTAATCTGATTCACTGATAAAAAAAATAGCTGGCGTGTGGATTCAAATTGTTGAATTTTAAAGCAAACTTTGTGTGCCATTAAAACGACAGGAACACTTCAATCCCGGATATATGGTTTCCGATCATTTTTTTATAAGCTTTATGTTTACATTTCCGAAATCAAAGTCGCATATCATTTCAACCCCCCAGTCCGTGAGGATCCTAGATAGAATATATCCCTAGTACCCTTGCTTGTCGTAAGAGGTGATTAAATGAAGGGGTCATTCGGATATGACCGAAAAAACTGAGCCCCTGTGTCACAGCAAAGATCCCCCCTTGTCAAAGGCCATAAGCTCCGAGCATAGGCCCAAATTCTGCAGCCCTTTGTCGGCAATGGTAATATTTCTATACTATACGCCTGAAAAATTCTCGAGAGGGACGCCTACAAAATATACCCCCCCCCCCCCCCCCCCCCCACACACACACACACACACACAACCAAAACTAGGTGAAAGGTGAAGACAACGAACAGTGATCAATCTCATAACTACTATACAAGCAATACAAAATTGAAAATAGAGAGATGTGTAAACACGGGTCCCTGGATATACCAGAGATGGAATCAGGTACCTAGGAGGAGTGAGCATCCCCTGTTGATCGGTCACACCCGCCGTCAGCCTCATATCCCGGAGTTATCCGTAGTCAAAATTAGTGTGCCAAGAACGGCCTAACAATCGGTATAAAACAAGTCAGACAGCATTTAACCCAATGTATTATAGCTCTACACATGTGAGAGTCTCCTAAAGTCTGTAAAATTTTGATTAGCGTGTTCAGTTTATTGTCAGTATACACAAAAATCTGTAAACTTCCTCTTGCCGTGTTAAGTTCATTGTCAGTATACAGAAAAGTCTGTAAAATTCTGCTTAATATATAGGTAGTGATTGTTCCTAACTAAACGCTCAATGGGACTTTGTTTATTTCTGTGAAAGTCACACGTCACTCACATACATGTAAGTTTGTTTGGAATTTTACACTGGATAATAGCGAGAAGAAATTTACAACGTCGCGCCAGCATAGTCTTTGGCACGATTAACAACCCTCAATGCAAACTAGTCTTTGGCACGATAAACAACCCTCAATGTAAACCAGTCTTTGTCACGATTAACAACCCCCAATGTAAACTAGTCTTTGTCACGATAAACAACCCTCAATGTAAACTAGTCTTCGGCACGATAAACAACCC